>NC_048414.1:2246140-2253796 GCF_013103735.1 Etheostoma cragini | reverse complement strand
CCCCCCCCCCCCCCTCTCTCTCTCTCTCTCTCTCTCTCTCTCTCTCTGAATATATTAGTTAAAAGAATCTGTACATGTGGTTATTGAGGCCTTTGTTGTTGGCATCCAAAATGAGACATGCAGCCTTCAAACTGAACACAGACAGGAACTTGTGATGTCAAATGTTGGACTTAAATGTTTTGGTATTTTAAGTCAAGGAAAGACGTCTTCTTGTTCCTTTTTTTCCAGAAATAGTTAATTAATTTTTTTTTTTGCATGTGTAAGATTGACACCTGCTGTTAACTTTAAGCCCATTTCCCTCAGAATTCAGCTTCACAAATTCAACATGTCTTTGAGACATTTCGTTTTCAACCTTAAGAACAACTCTAAAGTGAAAAGAATGAGTGAATTCTCTCAAAATGGCTACAAACCACTAAGATATGAGCTTCAGATCTGCTCAGTCTGGAGCTTTTCTTTCCTTTTCTTTTCAAAATAAAAGCTCTGTGTGTCGCAGCAGCCGCAAAAGCCAACATCGAAGACCCGCTGCGCTGCGTCACGGTGATGTTTGTGGCTGATTATTGAACTGTCGTGAGGACGGAGATGTGACGGTGGGATGTCCAATTAGGCCGCTAATTAGAGTTTCAGTCCTCCCTGCGTGGCAGGAAGTCCTTCAGCAGCCGCCAGCGGGGCGCAGGTTTGACTTCTCTCTGAGAGTCTCTCTGCAGTTGATCCAGTAACATGTGGGTCCTTGGGACTAAAGACTTTACAGGGACTATCATTATTATTAATGCCTTGACCCACAGAGCTGGAGTCATAATGTTGTGTTTCTGCTCAAATCACAGGACGGTGAAACTCTCTACATAAATACAAGAGGAGCGTGTGTTGTGCTCTAATGGAGCAACAGCTGACTGAGCAGCCCACAATGCATCATTAATGCTAATGGAGGTCCCCATTATGGTCTTCTCTGTGTGTGTGTGTGTGTGATATCCCAGTTATTTTGTGTGTAAAATATCCCAGTTATTTTGTGTCTGTGTTATTGTGTGTGTGTGTGTGTGTGTGTGTGTGTGTGTGGTATCCCAGTTATTTTGTGTGTGTGTGTACACTATCCCAGTTATTTTGTGTGTGTGTGTGTGTGTGTGTGTGTGTGTGTAATATCCCAGTTATTTTGTGTGTGTGTGTGTAATATCCCAGGTTATTTGGTTTGTGTGTGTGTGTGTGTGTATAATATCCCAGTTATTTTGTTTGTGTGTGTGTATGTGTGTGTAATATCCCAGTTATTTTGTGTGTTTGTGCATGCAAGTGAGAAATATTCCAGTTATCAACACTGTACTGTGTGTGTGTGTGTGTGTGTGTGTGTGTGTGTGTGTGTGTGTGTGAGAAAGAGAAATCACAGTTCCTCTCAGCGTCCCCTCCATGCATGTCCATGGTTTCTGATCTAATCTGTCGCTGCTGCTCACACAATCTCTCTCCACACGAGAAGCTATGGTCAGAACCAACGCTACAGTTCTCCACTGACCGGATCTGAGGTTGTCAGAAGGGAACAGCTTAAAATAAAACAGGTTTCCTTTCTCTTCATGCATTTAAATAACTACTGAATAACTAAATTAAAAACTACATATGAAAATGTAAAATATTTTGTAAATTATTAACCTCAAGTCCTTGATTTGTTCCACATCCGTGATTGCTCTGTGTTGGCGTTCTTACCTCCGGTGGATCTATGAGGACCTGGTCCTCAGGTCTCTGCAGGGTAAATCCAGACAGCTAGCTAGACTATCTGTCCAATCTGAGGACTATGGTGACCTGGTCCTCAGATCTCTGCAGGGTAAATCCAGACAGCTAGGTAGACTATCTGTCCAATTGGAGGACTATGGTGACCTGGTCCTCAGGTCTCTGCAGGGTAAATCCAGACAGCTAGCTAGACTATCTGTCCAATTGGAGGACTATGGTGACCTGGTCCTCAGATCTCTGCAGGGTAAATCCAGACAGCTAGCTAGTCTATCTGTCCAATCTGAGTTTTCTGTTGCACGATTAAAACAACTTTTGAACTTACACACGTTCCACCAAAACAAGTTCCTTCCAGAGGCTAGTCGCAGCGGCACCGTGGCTCTGTCAGTCGCTTAGCCCCGCCCACGACAATTGTGATTGGTTTAAAGAAATGCCAATAAACCAGAGCATGTTTTTCTCCCATTCTGGAATTCTACGTAGACTAGCTAGACCCTCCTCCGCAGCCCTGTGGAGGAAGGTCTGGCAATGCGAGACTATAACAACAAATATTTAATGTGTCTAAACCTAACCAAACCGTCACCATAACGGAGTAAAATCAGAAGATGATTTTGTCCTTACGATGGAGCGACAGATCAGAAAACGTTGTTCTGGACTTGTTATCTCAAGTCGGCTTGAAAATGTGAATCTCCAAAGTAGAATCAGATAGAAAAGGTACATTTGAATCTTAGAGTCAGCTCTGCCCAAAATATTCAATTCAGTTGTATTTATAGTATCAATTTATAACAAGAGTTATCTGGAGACACCTTACAGATAGAGCAGGTCTAGACCACACTCCAGAATTTACAAGGACCCAACAGGTCTAATAGTTTCCTCCAGAGCAAGCAACAGTGGCGAGGAAAAACCTCGACCCAGACCCAGGCCCAGACCCAGACCCAGAACCAGACCCAGGCCTAGACCCAGGCCCAGACCCAGGCCCAGGCCCAGGCCCAGACCCAGAACCAGACCCAGGCCCAGGCCCAGGCCCACACCCAGACTCAGACCCAGGCCCAGGCCCAGACCCAGACCCAGACCCAGACCCAGGCCTAGACCCAGGCCTAGACCCAGACCCAGACCCAGGCTCTTGGTAGGCGGTGTCTGACGACCGGTTGGGGTTAAAATGAAGAGTGGCAATAACAGTCCCAAAAAATAATAGTTTGATATAGGTTAAAATATGAGAAGAAATACAATTTAAAGAAATACTCTGAAAATATGATGCTGTATAAAGACAAAGTGACGTGTCAGATGGGAAAACTTTGTTCTGGACTTGTTGTGATCTCGTGAATCAAAGTAATCCACAGCCATCAGATAAACAGGGAAACGTGAAAGTCTCTAAAATATGAAAACAAACTCTGCATCAGACGCTTGGACGTGTTCTTTGTGTTGGAAATCGACTTCCTCTGTGACGGTGAAACCTGCAGCGGTCGGTGCGACAGCGTCGGCTCTCAGACAGCTTTTTATTTACCGTGCAGGGCTTTAATTTGCCGCCTGTCGGCGAGCCGGGGGACATGTGTCTTCCATCGGGTCCTCCGCTGTCCGTCTCCCTCGCTTCTCCTCTGGGAATCCTGATGAGGCGTCCGGCGGCGCCCGTCCCAACGCGCCGACCCGCCGAGCTTTGAGTGAAGTGAAATCAATCAGGCCTTCGATCTTCCTGTACGGGCCCGTTATCCCGCCCCGCCGGGACCGTTTGTGTGCTTGACAATCCCGTTTTGTAGCAATAAAACTAAAGTGAGATGAACAAACAGAGAAATTAATATTTTTAGATGAAACAGATGTTGACTAAGTTTCTTTCTGGGAATATCATTTGAAATTGAGAAAGATTAGAAGTTGGGAAAAAATTATGTAAATTGCAATATATCGCGAAATATTGTTTAAAATTGCATTAATATTGTATCTTGGCATAATTATCGTGATGATCATATCATATCGGGAGGCGTCTGGTGTCCACCCCCCCCCCCTTAAAATACTGCAGGATGTCCAGCAACCAAACATCTAACTGAACAACATTTAAAGGCGGGACACAAAACATTGTATGTCATACACTTATGAGATTTTGGGGCTATTTTGCCTTCATAAAAGGGCGTAACTTTGGGTTTAACATGGGGGGGCGGGGGGGGGGGGGGGGGGGGGGGGGGGGGGGGGGGGGGGGGGGGGGGGGGGGGGGGCAAGTTCTCCACTTCTGAGGAAAATTAAATATTTTGAGCGTCAAACACTTAATTTTCTGCCTTCTTGTGATTAGTCCTGCAACAACACAGGTAGCATATGTCTTTAGTTGTGTAAAAGAGATTATAATTTATTTTGGTGGGGGTTGCACTGACACTGTTTTCCGCTTGTCTTCTTTCCAACAGGTGTAAAAGTACAGTAATCATTCAAAACACACCTTTATTTGACATTTGTGTCTGTGGATCTCTCTCCAACTCACCAAAACGTTAGCGTTACATGATGACTCATTTCCATATTCAAACAGCATTTCAGATAACTGTTGATTCTAAAAATGGTCGTGTTAATGTAAGGAATCACCTGGGAAGATTTAGGGTGATATCTAATAGTTTGAAAGTAAGAAAATGGGTTTTGCTCTGTATGCATTTCTCTCTTTTGATGATGTTTCAGCCATCAGGCCTTCTTTAAAGCAACATTAAAAAGTGCCTGAGGGCGCAAACATTGTACAAATACACAGAGAAATACATACAGAGCCAGAGTATGAAATAAATACTTGTTTTCTTACTTTCAGTTCAACTCCAGTTCTCTCCTCGACATGTGCATTGATTTTAGACGTCACCATCCCACTCCTGGAAAGACGATTATAGCTGGAAAAGAGGTTGAAATGGTTGAATCATCATTGATAACAAGCTGACCTTTGAACTAAACACAGACATGATGAGGAAGAACAGTCAGCAGCGTCTCTTCTGTCTGAGAAAGCTAGCTCAGTTCCAAGTGGCCAGATCCCCGGTGACGTTGTTTTATAAACATTTTTATTGAGTCCGTCTTCACCTTTTCATGTGTTTGCTGGTGTGCTTCTCTGAGTTTAAAACGGAAAAACCAATTAGCAACGGTAATTAAAGTTAGCAGCAAAATCACTGGGATTCAGCAGATGAAACCAACTGACCTGTATAACAGACATGTGCTTAAAAAGGCAGAATCCATCATGGCCGATAGTTCCCACCCCCTGAATGCAGGATTTAAGATGCCCCCCCTCTGGTTCCCTCTTCAGTCGGCCACCAATTAAACTAATAGGTATAAATCCACCTTCGTCCCCTCTGCTATCTCTCTGCTTAACTCTAAAGAACAGGTAACATCGGCACATAAGGTACACTGGGACTCAAGCTTTTAATGCTGAGGTATTTATTTCCCCATTTGGTCTGATACTGTATTTTTAATCGATGTTGTCGTCTTTGTTGTCATGTGCTGTGTGTCAATTTCTTGCTACTGCAGTAAAATGAATCACCCCTCGGGGACAAATAAAGGTCTTGAACTTGAACTCCCAGTGACCGGCACCTTAATTCTAGAAAAAACAGAGGTTCTGGCAACGCATTACCCCAAAATCCCTCCGTAATTAAAATACGTAAATTATGTGTCGCTTCAGTTAAAATACAGAATATTCAAAAAAAGCTTCAAAAGTGTTGGAAAAAGTGACAAAGGCTGACCCAGCGAACGAAACCATCATGATAGCCTCAACAAGGTATAAGAAACAACTAAAATGACATGTTGGTGTGTGTTATTTACCTATATTAAATATCTGTAAGTGTACCATTTCCGTGGTCCTGGAGCTAACGGCTAGCGGCTAACGGCTAACCCCTCCGTGTCTCCACAGATCCCCCAGATCAGCTACGCCTCCACGGCCCCGGAGCTCAGCGACAACACTCGCTACGACTTCTTCTCGCGCGTCGTCCCTCCGGACTCCTACCAGGCCCAGGCCATGCTGGACATCGTCACGGCGATGAGCTGGAACTACGTGTCCACGCTGGCCTCCGAGGGGAACTACGGCGAGAGCGGCGTGGAGGCCTTCGTCCAGATCTCCAGAGAGTCAGGTAAAGGGTCGCGAACCCGTGGCGGAAAGTCAGCCCGAGAGAATTGTTTTACTTTGAAAATCCGCAGAACTGCAAACGTCCCCAGAGCGACTGGAGGAGGACGAACAGCCGCTGTGGGGTTTGAAGCCGCCGGTTGTGAGACACGCCGTGTGTTTTGGCGAGCGAACGGGAGGACGGGTCGTGTAATTGACTCTTGATGTAATTACAGCGACGCTGTTTCCTCCTCGGCGGGTCACTGCCAGGTGATCCGACTCGCTGCTTTCGCTGATTACCAACAGTATCGCACCTAGACGAGCTCGGATAATGACGAGATATGTTGAGGGTGTGCGTGTGAAACTCATCAGCGGTGAACATGTATCTTGGAGATCAGCGGGTTGTGTGTGTGTGTGTGTGTGTGTGTGTGTGTGTGTGTGTGTGTGTGTTAGGTTCAGGCTCCATTTTCTTCATGACCACTTGCATGATGAAGAGAAAAGCGATTTGACTTTATAAGCCGAGGCGTGCTTTCTACTCCTTCTACCGAAGCGTCTCCTGCTCCACCTTGATTATTATTTCTGTTTTCCATCAAATAATTTCTATTTCTCAGTTGATATCCAGCCGTGTGATCAGTGACAGGATAATAAATACTGCATTTGGATTCTGGATGTCAACAGACACACGTGTCAGTGGTGAGCAGAGATGGCAAAAGTACTTAAGTAGTTAGTCTTATACTTAAGTAGAAGTACAGATACTTGTGTTAAAGTAGTAGTACTGTTTTTAACTTCTTAACTCAAGTAAAAGTAACAAAGTACAGGCTTGGAAACTGCAGAGGGAGACGGCTGCCTCTCCAGGAGCTCTCCAGTTTTTATCTCTATTTACCTATTTAAACCTCTTCTTTCTATCTTTCTTTAACTCTTCTTGTGATCTTTACACTGTCTTTTTTTCTTTTCTTGGTAAAACTGATGCTGGAAATTTCAATTTCCTCGTGGGAGTTATCCCAAAAGGATTGATAAAGAGAGGTCTGAGTCTAAAAGGACCTTCCGCTCCTTCTGCGTGGAACTCTTTGCAAAAAGACTTGAAATTATCTGAACTTATTTCCTTAAATGCTTTTTAAATCCAGATTGAGAGAACTTGAAATGACCTGTTTACATTGTAAATGTTTTTAACTGTCTGTGCTGTATAACTTTTATAAATGTAATTGATTGTGTTTTTGCCGGCCTCTTGGCCAGGACTCCCTTGAAAAAGAGGTTTTTAACCTCAACGGGACTTTCCTGGTTAAATAAAGGTTAAATTAAAATTTAAAAAAAAAGTAAAAGGTAGCTGTGCGAATGGCAAAGCTACCAGGACCACACACACGTTACTAGAGAGCACGCTGAGGAACTTCATTGGAGAAGAGGATGTTTAAATGCCGTTGCATACATTGTAAATGGATGTCTGCCAACAGGCCTAAAACATCCTATTTATGATTATTGTGACCGAGACTGGGACTCCATGTTAGTGAGATTCTGACGGAGCGGCAAGATATGAATTCAGTTGTGATTCTGTGATAATTCACAGATCCTGTTTCTCTTTTTAATCTTCCCCTTCACATTTAAAGGAATCTATGTATGTGTGTGTGCTCAAATATGGCTTCTGGAAAGACAATAAAGGATAAAATAGGAATTTCTGAACAGGCCTGTGTGTATCGTGATCGGAGGATGTGTTGATTAGAGCTGAGAGCACATTGTGATGAAGCGCGTGCTTCTTTAATATGCAGTTGTCTATCTCGAATTATCTTCTCACCCAACAGATGACGAGTGACTCATTAGGGCTGACTTTTTGTTATTTTATTAAATGAATATATACACTCACCGGCCACTTTATTAGGTACCCCATGCTAGTAACGGGTTGGACCCCCTTTTGCCTTCAGAAC
>NC_048414.1:2243867-2246040 GCF_013103735.1 Etheostoma cragini | reverse complement strand
TGGCTGCTTAGAAATTAAGTGTTAACGAGCAGTTGGACAGGTGTACCTAATAAAGTGGCCGGTGAGTGTATATTACTTCAGCTTCTGGTCTGAAAAGCCTCGTTGTGTCACGGCAACAACAGAGTGAAAACATTGTAATTTCCCCTCGCGGGATTAATAAAGAATACATTATTATTATTATTATTATTATTATTATTATTATTATTACACAGTGAGGCTGTTCCACTGTAAGATAAAGGAACAAACATGTATTGCAGAACAACTTCACAACACTCTTAATAGAAAAGTTTGGTCTTCTGAAATCTAATGGCATAAAAAACCAAATATATAATCTCTTTAATCTTGCGCCTGCCACCTGCTCTGGTTCTCTCTGTGCCACAGTAACGGGGTTTCTAAGTGATCGTTGCAGGTGTAACGTCCTGCGTGTTTACCTGCGTCGGGGCTGTAGGCCGTGTGCAAACGGCAGCGGCGGTAATCGTGAAGAATGGACGCGGCCGACGTGTTTTTAAAAAGCTTCAGATTGATAACGAGGTGCTGTTCAGAGAGCAGCTGGGGCTCCTCTGGGGGCATTAATGAGCTTTCATCTCTGCTGCTGACACACACACACACACACACACACACACACACACACACACACGCACACTCTCTCTGCTGCAGGTGGCTTCATTTGCAGCATGCATATGTATTTCTATCAACATGAATGGAGTGTGATGGCACGAAGCCTCATGGCCGTGATCACAGGACGTATTGATCCCAGCTGATAGCTGATTGGCTTCTGATGAGTAGATTGTGATGAAGCGCGTCCGTCTTTTAATATGTTGTTGTCTTTGAATTGTCTTCTCACCCAACAGATCATTAGGCCGACTTTTCATTTTTTATTTAAAGGAATGCGTTTAAGTCTCATTGTGACACGGCTTGATAATTAGCTTCATAACGGTTTCTTATCACAGCTGTTTAACCGTTACAGGTCGCTCTGTTGTTGGTGTTTTTAAAAAGGGAGCTGTTTTATTGGATTTACGGAGTGTGTTTACAGGTGTTGGGGAGTTGTACTGCATATATTACCTACATTTCTAAAGTGTCTGTGTGTCTGCGTGAAGCCTGATAAATGTCCTCTAGTGATGTCACTTGAGTCAGCGTTGGCTACGAGACTACAAGTGTGAAAAGAAATAAGAAAGAGTTTAAAAAAAGAATAAATGTGGAGGTGTGGAGTGAGAAAGATTAGCAGACCTCTGTAGTCATCTCTGCTGTCGGCCGTCGAGTTGCCTTGTGGGTAATGTAGGCCCCAGGTTTGGCCGAGGAAGACGTATGTAAAGAATAAAAGGAGAACACATCTTTATACAGGAGGAAAAGAGGAGATAGAAAGGGAAACAAGGAGGCAGAGGAAAGGAGGAGGTGGAGAAGGAAAGAAGGAGGTGGAGAAGGAGAAGAGGAGGTAGAGATGTAAAGGAGGAAAAACCTTTATACAGGAGGAAAAGAGGAGATAGAAAGGGAAACAAGGCGGCAGAGGAAAGGAGGTGGTGGAGAAGGAAAGAAGGAGGTGGAGAAGGAGAGGAGGAGGTGAGAAGGAGAGGAGGAGGTAGAGATGTAAAGGAAGACAAACCTTTATACAGGAGGAAAAGAGGAGAAACAAAAGAAAATAAAAGGATGAGGAGGAGGAGGTAGAGATGTGAAGGACTAGGGAGGACAGTACAGAAAGAGGTGAAGGAGGGAAGGAGAAGGTGGAGAAGGAAAGAGGAGGTAGAGAAGGAGAGGAGGAGGTAGAGATGTAAAAGAGGACGCGGAGGAAGTGTAGGGAGGACGGTACAGGAAGAGGTGGAGGAGGGAAGGAGGAGGTGGTAAAGGAAAGGAGGACACTATGATGAAAGGAAGGAGAAAGAAGGAGGAGAAAAAGCGGAGGAAGAGAGAGCAGACGTCGAGCGAAAGAACGTCTGCGAGGTACATCTCTACACCCTCTGATGACGTCATCCAGCTGCTGAAACGTCAACAGATGTTTCTGATGTCACCCGAGGCCCGGCTGCAGCACAGCACGGGATCGGAGCCGCCGTCGTTAAGCCCGTTACCATGACGACGGCTGCAGATCTCCCCCTCGGCGCGCATCTCGAGCACAGATGGATGAACACGTTGTGATCTCTTCCTTCTCGAGAGGAGCCAGGTGTGTGTTTACCTGCGGGGG
>NC_048414.1:2240789-2243767 GCF_013103735.1 Etheostoma cragini | reverse complement strand
GCCCACTTTACACACGACCCGCCCACTTTACACACGGCCCGCCCACTTTACACACGACCGGCCCGCTTTACACAAGACACGCCCACTTTACACACGGTCCACCCACTTTACACACGACCCGCCCGCTTTACACAAGATACGCCCACTTTACGCCCGCGCACTTTACACACGGCCCGCACACTTCACTCAATGACCCGCACTCTTTACTCAATGACCCGCAGACTTTACTCAATGACGTCTGCGGATAATATGGTTGTCGTCGACAACCATATTTAGTCTCGTCTGACAAAATTAACACTACATGTTCAAAACCTTTCCTGGTCTTAAACTTATCTTTTTTAAGCTCACTAGAAACCCTCAGACGAGCTGCGGTATCAGCCCACAGAATCCACCACAGCTTCTCAAAACCTTCTGCTTGCAAGGTTTTGAAGATGGAGCTTGGACGTGTAATTAAAAGCTGTGGAGCTGCATTTAGCTGCAGGCCGGGGGTTCAGAGAGGAGTCAGCTCACCGCCGGCCCAGAGTTCCCGCTGAGAGACTAGAAGCATCCCCGGCGCTCCTGAAGGGGAAGCTCTCGGCTCGACTGCACGGGAAGACAAGCTTCTTTTTCAACTCTCAGACATTTAGTCCTGCTGCTCTCCTCCTTCACGGGCACCCTGGGGGCTTCTTCAACTAAACGCAGGAGGACAATCTTTTCCTTATGCATCATGATCAGTCTTAGCAGTATCATTGTGGATTAGCGTCATAAGTAGTCTTGGCATTGCCAGACCTGCAGAGGGGGGCCTAGCCAGTCCACACAGCATTACTGGATGGGAGAAACATGTTGTGGTTTATTGGCATTTCTTTTTTTAAACCAATCACAATCATCTAGGGCCGTGCTAAGCGCCAGACCCAATAATGGTGCCTCTGAAAAATAGCCTTGGGAAGGAGCTTGTTTTGGTGGAATATGAAACCGAAAACTCAGATTGGACAGATTGTCTAACACGCTGTCTGGATTTAATTGGACAAAAAAATGTAGTGACATAATTTCAACACATATTCCTTAAACCACTGGTTAATACTCGAGAGATCGCTGAGGGGGCGACCCTCCATTAACCATGACATTGAGCTAAAGAGACAAAGTAAACAATACAAAGACACAAAAAAATGAAAAAAGCAATTACACACAGAAGTTAGGAGGTCTGAAATCAGACTTCTAAAATGTCCAAAAGGCACGAGTGAGTTGACTTAAAAAATAAATAAATAAAAGTAGTGGATTTTGTTCCTTTAGTGCAGTCGGGTGCACTA
The DNA here is from genome assembly GCF_013103735.1 of Etheostoma cragini. Lineage (NCBI taxonomy): Eukaryota > Metazoa > Chordata > Actinopteri > Perciformes > Percidae > Etheostoma > Etheostoma cragini. The sequence continues at coordinate 2,242,481 of NC_048414.1, read as the reverse complement.
AAGTTAAAAGCAGGTTTTCCAAGTTCAGATGTGGAACATGAAGTAAAAGCCAGACATCAGAGCGAGTCTGATAAGGTCCCTTTGGACAAAAAAAAACTGTAATTCTGTGGAGTAGTATGGTTAATATACAAATATACAATTAAGTTTATATATATATATTTCTCCCATAACAATTATTTGGGTTATTACAGTATTTGTATGGAAAAACCTCAGAAGCAGCTCAACTTCTGGGTACACGAAGAGGGTTTGGGGGACTTTGATGACTTGAAACAGAAGCGTTTAATGAACTCTTGGTTAAGAAGAATGAGAGGAAAAAATCTCCTCTCTCTCTCTCTCTCTCTCTCTCTCTCTCTCTCTACCCCTCTCCCGCTCTCTCTCGCTCCCTCTTGCAGAAGCTGGAGAGTTTGAGTAATACAAAGATGTTGATGGCGTAGGTACCACAAGCACAGATGCTCACCCAAATCTAGTTGTTTTTCACCATCAGTCCGTCTGATGAAGGTAATTAATAATACTAATAATACTAATAACAATGGTTATTCATCAATCCATCACACACTCTCTCCATCTCTGTTTTAACTCCTGTTTCCTTCCTCTCTCTCTCTCTCTCTCTCTCTCTCTACCTCCTGACCCAGAATAGAAACCTGTGAATTGAGTCTGCACAGCGAGATCCAGTCAGAGACAGACACTGGCGGCAGTTTTCCGAGCTGACAGCGGGTCCCTGAATGTGTCCTGAAGCTATTTTCCCTCCACTGTGGTTCCTGCTGTTCTCACCTCGCAAGGTTTGACTTTTACAAAGTACAAGACGAAAACTACAACTCCCTGAGACAGAAGTAGAGAATTAACTTCTCAAATCCAAACTCTGATTCAAGGCCACACCTGCACACCTTCACTTTGGCCTCAGACTAATACTTGAATGACTGAAACAGAAGTTTTTGTTTTTTTCTATTCACAACGCATTAAACGTCTAAAGGAGCCAGTTGTGGTTCGGGCATCTGGTGAGGATGCCTCCTGGGGGGGTCCATAGGGAGGTGGTCCAGGCACATCCAGCTGGGAGGAGGTCTTGGGGAAGACCCAGGACTAGGTGGAGGCACGTCCAGCTGGGAGGAGGTCTTGGGGAAGACCCAGGACTAGGTGGAGGGACGTCCAGCTGGGAGGAGGTCTGGGGGAAGACCCAGGACTAGGTGGAGGGACGTCCACAAACCTCGTCACTCGAGTTCAAAGTCAAAGAAATTTAATCTTCTGTTAATAGGATTATAAAGCTGAGGAAATGATTATTTAAAGACGTTTTCATACTTCCTGCATAATGTTAGTGAAGTGTGATGGGGGAGGAGCTCAGATGAGGAACTATTTTTATACAGACACTGTGTAAATGCTCCTTTAATCTGGGACAGCTTCTGTCTTCCAATCAGGTCACTGCCTCTGACTCTGGTTAGCGGACAGCTGGCCTGGCACGGAACGGCACGGCTCGGCCCGGTGGAAGCAGCCACTCACACGCCAACCCACCCGGGCTCATTACAGACACACAACAGGACAACAAAGCAAGCTCGGAGCTCCAAAACGTATTCAGCCCCGCCAGAGGTTCAGGTCCAGGTGTGTAGCAACGCATTATGTCATAGCAACGCATTATGTCACAGCAACGCATTATGTCACAGCAACGCATTATGTCACAGCAACGCATTATGTCACAGCAAC
>NC_048414.1:2239549-2240689 GCF_013103735.1 Etheostoma cragini | reverse complement strand
GTGTGTAAAGTGGGCGGGTCGTGTGTATAGTGGGCGGGCCGTGTGTAAAGTGGGCGGGTCGTGTGTATAGTGGGCGGGACGTCCTATACTGAAGGACGTATAAAAAAACAGTACTTATCTTTCCAGACTGACCTTTCTTTCTTTCTAATCATTCCTCCATTACTTTTAGTTAATATGTGCTAAAGTCTGAATGTCATAACTTTCATCTGAGTTGACATGAAGTTGCAGTCCAGGTGTGAGAGCTTCAGGTGTCTTGCAATCAACATAAATGACTCAAAGAACAGCTGACGGTTTTACAGATTAATCGTCTCTCTCCTCGACTCAGACTGAACGTTTGATGTTTTAATAAAAACATAGTGACTCAGGAAGAAAATCTTTTCTTCATCGTCTAGTCAAATCAGCGGATATTCCTCACGTTTTCAGTCAAATAGTACCTGTAGTGTGTGTGTGTGTGTGTGTGTGTGTGTGTGTGTGTGTGTGTGTGTGTGTGTGTGGTGTTGTATTCTTGCTGACGTTCTGTCAGATCAGCCGCTGTGAAAGAACTCTAGCGTCTTTTTTCTTCCTCTCCCTCAGAAGTGTGAACGCCTGCAGGAGATAATCTGCTTTTTCTTCCTCTTCTTTCTCTCGGCTCCTCATCCTCTTCCATCTATCCTTCTGTACTTTTGTTCCCTTTAAGCTCTTTCTTTCTCTTTTCTTCCTCTCTCTCTCTCGTATGAGACATAAATACTCTCCGTCTCACCTCACCTGTCTGTAAAGTTTTTAAAACTTCGTCCATTCCAAGAGGAATCTGCTCCTTCTCATACAAATTTGGTTTCATCTGTTATCAAGGAGCTCGTTAGACCTACTTTAGGGGGGCTGAAGCTACCCTACAACCCCCCCCCCCAACTAATAAGACAAATAATAATTGGATTTTTTTTTTACAGTGCACTCTGAATCAATATTTCTTCACCAGTTGTGTGTCGACAAGATAAAGTTACTGTATATATATTTTTTTTAACCCAGTACTTCACTTCAGGACCCTCTCGTGTCTCTCGGGTCAAAGTGACCCGTGACTTATTTGGGGTTTTAACCTTCCTATGGTGTTAGGGTCCCGACGGACCCGTTTTGAGTTTTAACATGCATAAAAGCACTTCATACATT
>NC_048414.1:2233956-2239449 GCF_013103735.1 Etheostoma cragini | reverse complement strand
ATTTAATACACGGGTCCAAAATGACCCGCTAACACTTCAGATGGCAGCAGAAAGCTAACACCAGAGGAAGGTTAAATACAATTCCAAAAAATAACCTTTTACTTCATAATTTATTAACATATATTGTCTTTGTCTCAATTTCAAACAATTGAGATAGCATAAATGTTTAGGGAACGCAATCAGTCTCCACTAGAACACAATTAAACATAGAAGTGTGGTCCGTTTCTTGTCATAAAGTTATAATTCATGTTAAAAATCCACTATGGAAACAACATGAGTGTCATATCTAGAATATTTTTCTGAATTTGAGTCAGGAATACATGTTTATCACAGGAAACAAGGTAAGGCTGTTGATTTTCAGGTAGAAAAAAATGACTATTTGTAGCATTTTTCCTCTTGTAAAGATTTGACATGGGTCAATTTGACCCGAATACAACACAAGGGTTAACAGAGGAGAAAGGGAAGAAGACAATATGTCTGCCGCTTTCAAGTTGTTAACATCTTGGCTTCTTGACTGCAGCTGCTGACATAAACACAGTAACAAAAGATGCAAGTGCAACGATTTTGCTTGCACAAGTTTTGTATTTGTATTCCCAAACCTTTTCAGCTCAAGACCCAAAAGAGAAATGTGGTGTCTCCCCGGAACCCAAATTTACAAAAAAACACCATGAATCATTGTAACATCTACATTTTAAACTGTGGACAAAAGACGGGACAAACCATGAATTTAAATCAGGTATATGAAGTGTATTTATTCCATTATAAAAGTAAACAAAAACAGTAAAAGGTCTCTATTCTCCTTTCTGGTTCTCCCCCCTTTCTCAACTCATGTTCTCATCCCCTCCTAGGATAAGAGAAGAGAGAGAGAGAGAGAGAGAGAGAGAGAGAGAGAGAGAGAGAGAGAGAGAGAGAACCCCCCCCCCCAACACACACAGCATCTGAGCTGAACAGACCAGTGGAGCAAAAGAGAACCATTCACATAAGATTTATATGCATCATACTCTGCCAGGTGGCGACCCAATAAAAGGGGTCTGCGACCCAATTTGGGTCCCGTCCCTAAGTTTGGGAAACATTGCCCTAAAAGCTAAGCCCCTCCTCCTCCCCTCTGTCTTTCAATCCCATTGATATCCCTCTCTGTTATGCATTTCCTTTTCCTTTTTCCTGGAGAGAGCAGCATTTTCTCTGTTTCTTTCTCTGTTTCTTTATTGCCCTCCACCGGCTCTGCAGGCAGTCTGAGGACAGGATGAATATTTCATGTACAGAACGGATCCCTCCGCCTTTTTCTCCCTAAAGAACAAGTTTCCCGAGCAAAGTGAATCATCTGTGGTCGGCAGCTCTGCGTTTTACTCCAACAAATGAAACTCGCCATCCGTTACCTGTTACCAAAGTAATACGGTTAGGGGAGACACGGCTGCACTCAGAGGAGGAAGCTGGTCCAAAAATCTGTTATAGGAACAAATGCAGACAAAGGTAAAGAAAATAGGAATTTATTGGAGTGAAATGGGAACTCCCCCTTGTTTCTAGAAACTCATGTAAAGGTAATTCCATGTTGAATATTCAGTGCGTGAGAGATATATGTACCAAGACAAGCAGGGAGTTAGTTCCTCCCGTTTCTGTTGCTTCTTTCAAACCAAGGTTTATTATTTTAATATTAACGGGTAAGAACGTGTCAGAGTTGTATTGTTCTGAAGTTGTCCTTGTGTTTTATCCTAGTCATTAATTCTTTTGTAATCTCTACTGTGTACTGTACACACTGTACTGTGTGTGCTGAGTGTCTTATGTTTTGCTGCTGTAGCACTGACATTTTCCAATTTGCGATCAATACAGTTTTGACTTAACGAGCATCGACTGTCTTTTGTAAAAAAGTTGTGACAGTGTTAAGAAATATGGTCGATGAAAACTTGTGAATTAAAAAAAAAAGGGTTTCGGCATCCGCATCAACCAGCAGATTTCTCCCTGCGTTTCAACAGAACAGGGATTGATGATTTCTTTCTTTTTTCGTCGTGTACCGGACAAACAGAGCAACCTTGAGCAGAATCACACAGGTCCCGAGTCCCAGTGATGAGCTGTTGCAGCAGATTTCATCACCGACTCCCACTCAGAGCGAGAGGACGGAGCCGCCTCACGCCGCCCTGGCGCTTCACCCAGCAGCGGCGGCGGCAGTAGCGGAGGTATTTGAAGTGCAGGCGGAGGCTAACGAGGGTAATGGATGTGGCGCTGCAGAGCGCTCGCAGGCTTCAAACAAAAGGATCAAACCTCCGGAAACAGAAACAGAAATGAGATCTTGTGTTATTTTGATCTCGTATGAAGGAGGATGACCTTGTCTGACCTTGATCCGCACCGATTAAAAAGGACCATACCACGCACAAACTAACAGAACACAGCATTCAAGAGGATTCCTGATATTCAAACAAAGGGATGTCAAAGATAACAGTAGTTAAAGGTCCAATGGCATGAAAAGTTCACTTTATGAGTTTTTTTTAAACATTAATAAGAGTCCTCCCAGCCTGCCTATGGTCCCCCAGTGGCTAGAAATGGTGACAGGTGTAAACCGAGCCCTGGGTGTCGGGTTCTGTCTTTGAGAAACTGAAAGCTCAGTTGGGCCGAGCTGGAATCTTGCCCCTTATGACCTCATACCTTCCCTTTCTCTGCTTTGCCCGCCCAGAGGATTTGACCCACCCATGAGACAGAGACACCATGGCTTTCAAACAAGCAAAGGGTCGGTTGGTCAAGGCCACACCCTCCTAACCCTAAACCTAACCCCTAACCCCACTAACCCAAACCATAACCCAACCCTAACCCCCTAACCCAACCCTAACCCCAACCCCTGACGCTAACCCTAATCTAATCTCTGTTTTTACCCTAACGCCAATCCAGGGCACTGCATTTAACACTAACCCCTAAATGCATTGGGCGTTGTGTTTTTATGTGGAAATATGGTCTAGTTGAAAGAACTGATGATCGTGCTTGTGTTCAGAATTGGTCGGAGCAGATAAAAACCTCAAGTAAAGATAATCTATTGTCAAGATAGATCACTTTCTCTTCTGCAAACTCCATGTTGGTTTGTTGTTTTTTTTCACCATCCTCCTCTTCTCCTCATTTTCTTCACTACTCATGGAAGTGATGCTCTGAATGAGCTGATTTGAGTTGTTAGGGAGAAACAATGTTTGCAAGATCCTTAAGATACTTTAGTTTAATGTTTGAAATTCATATTTGCCCTGTGGAACTTCAACCACTCTCTCTTGACCTTGGTTGGAAAATGTGGATTTGATGTTTTCTCATCCAAAAGCACAGGGTTCTCTCTGCAGCAGTGCAAAAAGATGGATTGTATCTGTATAAAATCCAATATATTCTGCGATATATTGCAATTTCTAACCTTTTTTCCAACGTCTAATTTTTCCCAAATGATTTACCCAAAAGAAAACTCAGCTTCTTCAGGAAATCGAGTCTGCTCATCCCCTTCTTGTAAAGAGCAGTGCTGTTGGTTTTCCAGTTCAGCCTGTTATCGTTGTTGACTTCATTTTCACTGTTCACCATTACAGCTTCTTAATTATGTAAATACTGTATCATAAAACATCCTTTAACTATGTAAATACAGTGCATAGCCACACTCCTTATATTTCTCTATTTATATTTCTACTCTGATATATGTATACTTCGTGCAACTGTAACACAGAATTTCCTTTCAGGGATCATTGAAGTATTTGTGATTCTGGTTCTATAATGTGTGTTCAGTAAATTTAGTCTCGTATGTCGTTTTTATATAATGTCACTTTTATAAAATGTCAATGATAACAAAACCCTCTTGATTTGACCCGACTGCCATCTGTAACCGGTAGGCGTGGCTTGGGAGTGGCCTCTTAGGAAAGTGCATTCTGGGAGTTATTGTCTTTCATCCACATGAGCCAAAGATACATTTCCTGGCTTTTCTCGCCTAGAAGGCACCAATTTCTAAAATAAAATATCACATTTCTACTACATAAATGGTCCAATTTAGGAACATATTCATCTTTCCAGCGGTCCCTCACAACATCCCTCACAGCTGATGAGTCACCGCAGCTTGTCGTGACTCGTTGAACTGTGATTGTCAGATTTTAAGCTGAACGCCCCTCTCACTTTCAACTAACTTGTTTTTTTTTATTACTTCCGATGGCATTGTCTGACCATAAAGGGGTCCTTTGCACCAGGACCCTAGACCGTCTGTCTCACCGTGCTGCACTGTAAACCCTAACAGGTTCACAGAACTCAAAAATTATTTTGTAACAGATTACACAAAAATATATAAGTGATGTTATTACATTTTTGTTAAGTATACATAAATTAAAAAATATATTTACAGTTGCCTTAAATTATTTTAAGGTTATCTTATACATATTGATATTCCTCAACTTATAAATAGGGAGTAATTCACTCAAAATTTTCAATATTTTTCAACATAAAATTAGATGTTTTTATACTTCTTTACTGAAAAATGAATCCTACATCACTCAATTTATTGCAGAATTCCAGATATTTGCAGATAATCAACCTGGGCATGTGACTGGTCCCTTGTCTCGTGTCTGTCTCTGTGTGTGTCTGTTTTTATGTACTGTGTGTTTGCGTGTGTCTTTTTCTGCATGTGTTGTTTTGTCTCCCTACTCACTTGGGGACTTTCTCGCCAAATTTAGGGACTTTTTTCCAACCCTCCTAGTGACTTTACAGTATTTCTAAAAACCGACTAGTGACAAATGCAGCGACTTCAGACCGTCCCTGTAAAAGCAAGACACTGTATTATATTTCATTTCCATGTACGCTGTTCCGAGTAATCACGGTCCACGGCTCTTCTGCCAACAGCGTGCTGTCACTCTTCCTCTCCTCTTGCTTTGTGAGCAGCGGGCAGTCAGCCGCCGCTACCACTTAGCTTCATACCTACTTTCATTGAAAATGAGTTGGCAAGAAGCAACATGGCCACGATCTAAATCTTTCCTGCAGGTGAAATGCAGTTCTCTCTCTTTTGCATTTGCATTTTAAGACATGGAGCTCTTGTGTGTGAAATTGGCTGACCATACCTCTGCACCATTCAGATCCCTGACAACACTGTGAGCAGTGCTGCTGCTCCTCATAATGAGCCCGGAGTCGGGCATAAAGAAGAAGAAGAAGATCTTTCACACTGCAGCTGAAAGTGTCCCAATTCTGACTTGTATTCCCTGTTGCATGGATATTTTCAGATGTGTGTGGAGTGTACCGCTTGGTTCTGATAATATCTCATCCATTACGTTGGCAGAGACAGTGTTTATGTAAATTTTCCTGTCCGAAATGACTTTTGAACATCAGTTTAAAATGGTGGGACTAAAATAATCACCCAATTCAGAAGGACTGAACACTTTATGCCTGAACACTGGCAGTCCTGATATAGATATTAAACAATTAAATTGATTGAGTTTAAATAAATGTCAATATGATGTTGTGTTATGAGAGAAAACCTTTTGCTTTTGGGGGGGGGGGGGGGGGGGG
>NC_048414.1:2229775-2233789 GCF_013103735.1 Etheostoma cragini | reverse complement strand
TGTGTGTGTGTGTGTGTGTGTGTGTGTGTGTGTGTGTGTGTGTGTGTGTGGGGTTGGGTTACACGGCGATAAACACACATGGTGAACCGTTAATTTAAAGGTCAGCGTGCAGGCTTTGCCAGAGGCTAGCTTTAATGATATTTGTAATTACCCATAATTCCATTAGCCGGCGTGCCTTTGAACGTCCTGGCCGTGTTTATTCCGTCCGCCTTTGAGTTGAGTCGCTACCGCTGTGAGTTTTTCCGCGTCTGAGTTGAAAAGCAAAGTGAAATTGCATTATTCCCTCTCTTTGGTCCCGTGTCCCTCTGATACGCTTTACTTATTTCAACATCATCAAATCTGTTTCGCATTAGAGCTTCTGTTTGCGTGTGAAAGGCAAATACTTCAATTTGAAAAACACATTTACACTTGAAGTGATGGAAAGAGACAAATCTGCATATATAAATATTTTTATGTATACACGTATATGCAGATTATACCTATACATGAGGTATAGGTGTATATACTAGGAACTTCTTTTAGTATAAGATACTATCTTTACTTGAACACTGTATTTGAGGACACATTTAAGGTTCTTTTGGTGCTACTAAATACTACTTCTGCTGTACTAACACAGGAAAATATTACTTTTTCCTCATATGTATTTACTGTCACACCCCTGATATTCACTTTACTTTGCAGGTTCTTTCTTCTGCATGTGCTCTTGCTTTGGAGTTTTCTATTTTTTATTCTATTCGTAATTTACTGTTTAATATCTCTCATTTCCTTCTTTCACTTTCTCCATTTCTCTTTACTATTGCTGTCTTTTGTGCCGCTGCAGTAATTGGATTTCCCCTCCGGGAACCAATAAAGGTTTATCTTATAAGTTAACGCATTTGCAACCCGTCGTCACCTAGAAATCGACCATATAGCTCGATTGTGCCAGCAGCTCTTAACGACTTATATTTACATTTGTTTTCAGGCGGCGACCACTCACTCTGTAATTATCGCAAGAGAAAACAAGGTGACAAAGTGTAAGGGAACCACATTACACGTAGGAGATGGTGGACGGTTCAACCAAACACAGGGCTTTCACTCAGGAGACGCGGGTTCGAGTCCCATGTGAAACCACAAGTATACCACTGTTTTTTTTTTTTCAATGAACCAAGTTTTACGGACCTCAATGGCACGTCATTACCACAGCCAATGGGGAAGCTGACTCCCATCCTTATGTCTAGGAACTTTAACAGGATTGGGCTTTAGTCGTGCATTAGAAAATACAGAAAATAACGTCAATCCGCGGCACTGAAGTTGAGGATGAGAGGCCTCCCTTTGTCATAGCCCGGTCCTCGGTGTGGTGTCAATCCGCCTTAATACTCCATTGACGGTTAATTTGTAGACCAGGGGTCTTCAACAGGGGGTCTGGAATGGGGGTCGCGAAAGTTTTGGTTGATTAGACTTTTTTTTTATATTCCCCCCCCCGCCCCCCCCTGCAATTTTTTCCACTATTTGAAATGTCTTTAAATACACATTAACATGAATTCAACACACTGTAGTAAACAGATAAATGGAGGCAGAAGATGTCTTTCAGTCATCAATGCACACATTCAGCGACACACAGGAGCTCTTTCATGCTGGGCACCGTTTCATTCACAACACCTGTCCCATCAACGAGGAATCACAACCAGAAATACGTTAATAATCCCAGGGCGAAATTACTTTCGTTACATTACTCCATATGTAATAGAGTGTATTACATATGGAGTAATGTAACGAAAATATTGAATGCACAATAACAAGGTATATTTACACATGGCACTATAGGACCAGCACTATAGGACACAATTTTATACAGTATATATAATTAGGGGGTCCCCGCTCCATCTCGCCATCAGTTTGGGGGTCCTTGGCCTGGAAAACGTTGAAGACCCCTGTTGTAGACAATCAAGAGACAAGACGATCAGAAACCACATTCTCCATTTATCGACTCCCGTCTCCCAGACGCTTTGAAGAAAACAACAAAGTTTTCCAGGCTAAAGAGAACGTTAATCTCGCAAAAACAAAAACTGACTCCGTTAAAATGGATGTGCGTTAACGCCGTTGATTACGCGGTTAACGGACATCACTATTTGTTATGAATTAAACTACTGCACTCAACAATATATGTTGAGCTGAAACAATTAGTCAATTGAAAAAAAATATGAATGTCAATTTTTTTCTAAAATATGACAATTTCATGCTTTTCCTGTTTTTAAAAATAAAAATATAATTTTGAGGTTTGAACTGTATGTATGTACTGTGTGTGTGGGTGTATGTGTGTATGTAATGTATGTATGTACAGTACGTACTGTATGTATGTACAGTATGTAATGTATGTATGTACAGTACGTACTGTATGTATGTACTGTATGTATGTACAGTATGTACTGTATGTATGTACAGTATGTACTGTATGTATGTATGTATGTGTGTGTGTATGTATGTATGTGTGTATGTATATATGTGTGTGTTTATGTATGTACAGTGTGTGTATGTGTGTATGTATATATGTGTGTGTTTATGTATGTACAGTGTATGTATGTGTGTATGTATATATGTGTGTGTTTATGTATGTACAGTGTTTGTATGTGTGTATGTATCTGTGTGTGTGTATGTGTGTATGTATCTGTGTATGAGTGTATGTATGTGTGTGTGTATATATGTGTGTGTTTATGTATGTACAGTGTGTGTATGTGTGTATGTATCTGTGTGTGTGTGTATGTGTGTATGTATGTGTGTATGAGTGTATGTGTGCTGATTATCCATCACTTCGTGCATTTCCTTTTCATTGGCATGAAAATGTTCTAAAATGTCCAAAAGTTCCTATTCTCTGAGTATTTAGGCAAAATAAAAAGCAGCTGCAGGAGTGTATAGAACGTCATCAGTTTGCTTGTTTTTGGTCTTTTCAGACTCTCTGGATTATTGGGAAACTGCTGTGAATGTTGAGCTGCGTTAGATTTATCCCCGAGGCCGAAAGCAGAAGGTCCCAACACGAAGGAAGTGAAAGATTGGTGAATAATGTTAAATGTATTCAACAGACTGCGGATAACTTCAGTCCAAATGACAAACGATTTGACTTTTACACTTTTTTTGAAAGAGATGCTGAATGATGAGCTCCATTAAAAATATTTTTTTTATCAGCATATCTGTAAGAGTTTCAGTTCAGCGCCCCAGCTTACAGCAGAGATGTTCCCTGCAGAGCTTAAAGTAAATCCTCAGGATGTTAGACGCTGCAGGGATTTCCTTATCTGTTTCGTAGTGAATAGGAGCACTTTCTAACATTGTCACTGTGTGTGTGTGTGTGTGTGTGTGTGTGGGTGTGTGCGCGCCTGCATTTCATGCAGGTTCAGTTAACTGAACCTGCATTTTATGCAGGTTCAGTTAACTGATTATTTTCCACTTTGTAGTCCAAAGTTAATTTAACCTGTTGAAATTCACTGGAAAATATATGATTTTCTCGCCTAAATTTTTACCCCCTAAAACATGCTGCAGTTTCCACATGCTTTGGCCCTCTGTGATGACCCTGAGTTCATTGTGAAGCTAACACTCTCAACTTGTTGTTTCTAGTGGCATTGTGACACTAGGCCTTACTGACACAGAGCTACAGAGGTTAGAACACAGAATTTCTATTTCCGTCCAAGTAAATCATCTGAAAAATTAATAAAAATCACTACTGTAAGCATATTACAACTGCTATATACTAAAATAGTACCCTAGCAACATGTCTCAACTTTGAACAGAAAAAATCCAGAAGAAAATTGCTTATAAAATGGATTTTATATGAATGTTTTTCTACAGATATGTCTGTGCGTTTGTCTAATTTCTTATTTCTAAAAAAGCCCAAAAAGTGCTAAATACATAACTTCTGAAATACAAAAACACATCCACATCACTCACACACATGCCTGAAATAAGTAGATACATACAGTTGTGGTCAAAAGTGTACATACACTTGTAGAAAATCACAATGTTATGGCTGTCTTGAGTCTTCAATAA
>NC_048414.1:2227228-2229675 GCF_013103735.1 Etheostoma cragini | reverse complement strand
AACCCTAACCATAACCATCAAACCTAAATGCCTAACCTTAACCCTCACCCTAACCCTAACCCTAACCTAACTCTAACCTTACTCCTAAAACCAAGTCTTAGTCCTCAATAAGCCCTTTAACGTTAAGGGGACCAGCATTTTGTCCCCACAAAGCAGTCAGGTCCCCATAAGTATACTGTATTCACAGTTTTTGGTCCCCACAAATGTAGCTATACCTAGACCACACACACACACACACACACAACACACACACACACACACACAGAGAGAAAGATTTCCATCATGAGAACACAAAGCCAGCACTTTCAGATTTGTATCTCTCCAAACCAAAGGTTTTCCATCATGAAATGTTTAAAACAGTGGTGGAAGTACTCCATCAAATACATGTAATGGAGTAGAAGTTAAAGTAGAAAAATAAGTGAAAATAACTTCACTAACATTGTATAATAAGTGAGTGTTTTTCACAGTTTTTGTTCCCAGCAATTAAAGACCATTATGACCGGATTCTGAACGTCTAATGGTGAAGAAAGAAAGGCGCTCTCCATTAGGCCGTTAGATTAATTATAACAGGGCAGCTGGCCTCGAGGGGTGTGCGGAGCGTCTGACACATTCTCACTCCCAGTCAAAGGGGTGTGTGGTGTTTGTCTCCCCCCACGTCTCCTTCCAGGCACCGCGGCGATGCTTGTGTTTAGGGTCAGGGTGAAGGTCAGCTGCCTGGAAGGCGACGTTGGGGGCAAACAACACCATCGAGCAGTCAAAGGCGCTGGGTCAGGTGCCTTTGGCTTCTGTTACCGACCCGAAAAATCTCCTTTAGCGTCTAGCATGCTCAAGGTTTATACTGCTTTTATGTTACAGACTTAATTGTGTTTTCATTTGTGAACTTTGCCTGTCGTTGCATATGTGTCAAAGTCTCACAGAGACTTTGAATGTAGCGGGCTCAACAGCAGGCTTCCTTATTTACTCACTTCCTATTGTGTGAGTGTCGTGATTGAACTGATTGAATCTACTCACCTTCTGTATTGCATGTGTGTGTATGTCCTTTTGAACTCAAATGCCATGCTGCCATAGGTCGCACACGTTTCTGCAGACTTTGTGTGAACTTGCCTCACTCATGCTATAAAAAGGCTGCACTGAGGGAGAACGTTAGAGCTGGTCTGGAGATTGTCAGACGTGACACTCAGCAGCTCTCCTTGCAGCAAGTAAAAACTTGTTCCCTGTCTTCTGTTGATTACCGGAAAGAGTCTTGGTTACGAACTTGGGGGTCACTGCCCAACAGACTCTTGATGCCACTTGGACGTGTGTTTAACTGTGTTGGATAAGAACAGATCACGAGCCGCGGTCTCCTGGCTGAGAGTCCTGTGTCGTTTGCCTCTGTGTGCAGATTTTTGTTCTTCTATACCAGGGATTCCCAAAGTGGGGGTCGGGACCCACAGGGGGGCTCACGAGCCAGAGGGGGGGTGGGGGTCGCAAGTTGATTTCCAAAATGTAAAAACGATTAGAAATAGTATTTGTTAGCCATGATTTTTAACACAAGATAAAACTAGTGGCTAAATTTAAAATAAAACCAAGCTAATAAATAAAAAGGAAACGGCTCTTTTGATTTTCTTTGACCTCTCTGACCCCTGAGGTCATCGCGACAGATTTACGACATATTAGCTTCAGAATCGGTCGTAGCGGGGCGGTGTGCAGCACGACTGAACGAGGAGGAGGATCTCCGAGTAGCGGTCTCCAACATTAAACCAGGACTGGACTCTTTGCTCCAAACACACTGCACATCCATCTCATTAGGTTCAGTTCATATTAAAGTAATGAGTAAATTACTGTAGAACAATGTTATGGCTGTTGTGTTATTTTGTGTTGTCAACATGCTCGTGTTTGGAGACGCCTGTAGTGCGTGCGCGGTTGCGGGCAATGTTTATATACGTTTATAGTGGGGGGGTGGGTCGCAAGTCACTTGCACCGTTACTTAGGGGGTTGTGGGCTGAACGTTTTAGGAACCCCTGTTCTATACTACTCGCTGCCGTTCTCACTCTTAAAACTCGAGCTGCAGTCTGCTAAAGGGGGAGTTTTGCGTCTGTATCTGACGCTCAGAGCCACTGACCAAGTGTAAGTATTTTATAAGTCGGAAATGAGGACGGGTTGGAGCATCGTTTGCCGCGTCAAGTCTGACCAAGCTGCTGTATTTTACGAGTTTGGACTGCAGGAGTTGTATATTCAGGCTTCCAGTTAGGATTCTGTGTCAGTGTACATGGGTTCATTATTATCACATTAGGCAAAGAACAGAAAAAAAACAAAAAAAGATCACCAGACAGAAGTGATATTGATGTTGGGAGAATACAGAGGGAACCAAGGCGGACAAATGTGTAAACAATAAAGATGGACACACGCAACATGATATTAATGAGGTTTAGCTTCAGCTGACACTCTTCCAATATGGGGGGGGGGGG
>NC_048414.1:2218043-2227128 GCF_013103735.1 Etheostoma cragini | reverse complement strand
TGTGTGTGTGTGTGTGTGTGTGTGTGTGTGTGTGTGTGTGTGTGTGTTGTGTTAAGAGATACCATCAGCTCACGGGTTCATTAACGCCAGGAGCGTGAAGGTCAGCGTCATCATGATGAAGTGAATGTGTCCTTGTTCTTATGAATCTATTATTGATGAAGCGTTCCCAACATGTTATTAGATAACACGCAGTTTGCAGAAATGGAAACAAAGAAGGTAATTGGGCTTTGGGGGAAAATTGCCACGTTGCCACGGCAACTACTTATCGTTAAGTGCGGATGTTCTTTTATTGTGTTTTTCAGCGACGATCACAGTTCACTGAGGACTTTTGTGTTAAAGGGCTACGCCGTAGAGAGCCACAGTTCAACCGAAAACGATTAAAAACAACGGTTGTGCTTCATTTTGACAGATTTCCTCCAAGTAACATTAAAATATGCAACTATATAATAATCTAGGGACTGGTGGTGCAAATTAGCTGACAGTATAAGGGCCGTGGTATGTTGAATATGTTTATACTACAGATTTATCCCTATACAATTAAATATATTTAAAAAAGCTGCGGTAAAGTCGGACAGTTTCCAGCCGATTCCAGCCGCCTTCAGGCTGGACAGGAAGTGACAAAAACACTGTGGTGCGATTCCGATTAAATAAAATATAATCAGACCCCCATATCAGCTGGTACACCGTCTCCTGTTGTTTTAATTATGACAGAGTAGCTGTCAAAGTGCTCTACATGCGATCTGTTGCTGATTTTAATCAACAACACACTGGAGATGATCTGTGATCTGAGATCAGATTTAGTCTCTCTGACTTCTAAACGTTACAATCAGCCTCACAACACGTGTTCTGTACAGAATAAGTCTTTAAATCTGACAAATAGCAATTAAAATCCCTTCTGATTCAAAAACAATTAAAAGTTAATATAAAACGTCATCATGTTGTAAACCAATCAGGTGTTAAATCAGCTGAGAAGCCGGCGTTTCCCAGCATGCTCTGGGTCCGCCTGGCTCTTGCATTCGGTGAAAAGCAACTGCGTGCTAGCCTCCTGTGTTGCAGTTGCACAAATAGTAGAAATATAAATAAGAAACACAGAAATATAGGGAGTGTGGATATTTACATCATTAAAGGAATATTATGATACAGTATTTACATAAACAACATAATTAAGGTGTTGCAATGGTGAAAAGTAATAATAATAATTATTATAATAACAGTAGCATTTGAGTATTGCACACATTACAAGCCAGTGTTATTGCACAAAACGGATAATAAAGTCCAGTTTCAACCTCTCTGTTGCAGAAAACAACAGAACGCCGAGCTTTGCTTGGTCTCCGTGTGATTATCTCACAAACGAGGTCCGACTTTGGGTAAAGAGTCTTCCTTAGAAATGGTTTTACCTTTTCATTTCGCTGCTGCAGTGATCTCTAAAGCTTCAGTTCTACTGCTGGTTAAACAATCGAGGTCAGACCAGAACAGACGCCATCATTTTCAGCTTGTTCCTTATTCCCTGGGGTTCTCCTGCCACCTTTGGCTGGCGAGACTCTCCGTCTTTCCAAATAAAAAGAAGTAAATAATCCGCTCCAGAGCCCAATACAGAGCCAAGTGTACTTTACAGTGTGTGTGTGTGTGTGTGTGTGTGTGTGTGTTGGGCTCGTCTGCAGCCTCCACTGTACTTCCCTTCACGACAGAGGCACACAGTTCATACCACTGCTCTCGTTTATGCATCCCAGGGCAACGGTGCAGGAACAATCTCATAAACTTCAGGTGTGTTTATAGCGGTGGTGTGTGGCGTGGGAAGGGAGGACGAAGCAGGTGCAAAGCTCCTGCAGTTCTTAAAGGAACACACACACACACACACACACACACACACACACACCCACGTGGAACAAACTATATACGACATCTGGGTAATGGTATTGTAGTTATATTGATGTTGTAATAACATGATAATAGTAGTCATAACCGAAAGAACGAGATCCAGGGTACAAGTGGCCAAAATGGGTTTCCTCAGGAGGGGGGGCGTCAAAAGGAGCCAGTTGAGGTGGTTTGGGCATCTGGTTCAGATGCCTCCTGGGGGGGGGTCCCTAGGGAGGTGGTCCAGCTGGGAGGAGGCCTCGGGGAAGACCCAGGACTAGGTGGAGGGACGTCCAGCTGGGAGGAGGCCTCGGGGAAGACCCAGGACTAGGTGGAGAGATTATATCTCCGTCCTGGCCCGGGAACACCTCGGGATCCCCCAGTCGGAGCTGGTTGATGTGGCTCGGGAAAGGGAAGTTTGGGGTCCCCTACTGGAACTGCTGCCCCCGCGACCCGATACCGGATAAGCAGATGAAGATAGATGATAAAAATAGGGAAATATATGGAGGAGGACCTGCAGGAGCTTTGCATCCTGGGATTTAGTCAGGAAGTGTAATGTGAGCAGGACACCTCATGGCTCATGTTATCATCTCTCCGTACTCTCCGATTCAGTCTTTGACGTCACATGCCTCTGTTAGCATCCTCCGTATGTGAAGTAGAGGCTGACATAGTGTTCTGATAGCGCTGCTAATTATTGTCAGAAGGTTTGAAGTGCAATATGCATATTTTTGATGATGATTGGTAGCTCATGTTAGACCAACGGTATGCTTCAGTAAGCTTTTTTGCCACTTTTATCTTGGGTTATGCCACATATAAGTATATTTTAGTTTATTTAGATAAACAATAGCAATTATACTACGTATACTGTATAACAATACATTATGTATTTCCTTTATTTCATCTTACATGTAAGCTAGCCTACCTTATTACCTTGGTAATTACATGTTATCACCTATATGTTCTAATTTGCTGTCAATGTCCTTCTCCTCTCTCTCTCTCTCTCTCTCTCTCTCTCTCTCTTTTAGGCGGGGTTTGCATCGCCCAGTCTCTGAAGATTCCCCGGGAGCCGAGACAAGGCGAATTTGACAAGATCGTCCTGCGTCTCATGGAGACGCCCAATGCTCGCGCCGTCATCATGTTTGCAAACGAGGACGACATCCGGTAAAAACACGCAACACGCAGACACAAGTTTGGTTGTGTAAAGTTTGGTTGTCAAAAGTTTGGTTGTGTAAAGTTTGGTTGTCAAAAGTTTGGTTGTGTAAAGTTTGGTTGTGTAAAGTTTGGTTGGTGTAAAGTTTGGTTGTGTAAAGTTTGGTTGCTGTAAAGTTTGGTTGTGTAAAGTTTGGTTGTGTAGAGTTTGGTTGTGTAAAGTTTGGTTGCTGTAAAGTTTGGTTGTGTAAAGTTTGGTTGTGTAAAGTTTGGTTGTGTAAAGTTTGGTTGTGTAGAGTTTGGTTGTGTAGAGTTTGGTTGTGTAAAGTTTGGTTGTGTAAAGTTTGGTTGTGTAAAGTTTGGTTGTGTAAAGTTTGGTTGGTGTAAAGTTTGGTTGTGTAAAGTTTGGTTGGTGTAAAGTTTGGTTGTGTAAAGTTTGGTGCTGTAAAGTTTGGTTGTCAAAAGTTTGGTTGTGTAAAGTTTGGTGCTGTAAAGTTTGGTTGTGTAAAGTTTGGTTGTGTAAAGTTTGGTTGTGTAGAGTTTGAGTGTCAAAAGTGTGGTTGTGTAAAGTTTGGTTGTGTAAAGTTTGGTTGTGTAAAGTTTAGTTGTGTAAAGTTTGGTTGTGTAAAGTTTAGTTGTGTAAAGTTTGGTTGTGTAAAGTTTAGTTGTGTAAAGTTTGGTTGCTGTAAAGTTTGGTTGTGTAAAGTTTGGTTGTGTAAAGTTTGGTTGTGTAAAGTTTAGTTGTGTAAAGTTTGGTTGTGTAAAGTTTGGTTGTGTAAAGTTTGGTTGCTGTAAAGTTTGGTTGTGTAAAGTTTGGTTGTCTAAAGTTTGATTGTGTAACCTTTGATGTGTAAAGTTTTGATTGTGTAACCTTTGATGTGTGAAGTTTTGATTGTGTAACCTTTGATGTCTAAAGTTTGATGCTGTAATGATTCGGATGAATCTGACAGATTGGTAAACTACGTATGATTTAGTTCTGAAGACATGCCCCACTTTAAAAATAAAATAAAAATGAGCATCAGTTTTAATTTGAAATCTCTACACACAAACCAAAATGGTTGCAAGTCAACACGGATTAGTTTAAAGGAACAGATACGTCTGACTGTCTTCAGAAGGTTAGTTACAGAAAACCTGAGGAAATCACAAATGAGCTGCTGCTAACGTGATATTTAAAAAAAACCTATTTTACACTATATTGTAAAACCAGCGTCCTTATAAGGACTGTTGTTCTTTGACGTTTGGTTCAGACGCTGATATCTCATCAACTGTGAAATGGATTGTCGTGACGTTGTGTTCAGACCTTCATGGTCCTCAGAGGTTGGACTTGGATGATCCTCTGACTTTTTTCCATTTTACACGAAAATCCTTTCCCCCTCACAATGAACTTCAGTCTCTTTAGTGATCACTTAGGTTTTCCACCGTAGTGTAACGCTACTGAATATATGCGTTAACTATTAACTTGTCGTGATGATATACAAGTACTTCTGGGCTTTGGATCGAGTGAGAGCAAGGAGACATCTACGACTGTAACTTGGTCCATTTCTTTAATGACACTGTTTCTAGCGTAGAACAACTCAAGACTCCTAACAAACATGCTTCCGCATCTCATGGTATCCCTCCGCCAACCTGTTAACTGGATTACAGGCAGGGTAGGCCTACAACATGTTAGACAGCTCCCTTGTTTAATCGAGGAATAGAATACACTATGCAGCTACAAATGATGGAAATATCACTTATTTCAGTAACTCTACAAACGGTGATTCACCTAAATATTCACAAAGTAAATCTCATCTTACGTTGTTCCCTTTCTTCAGATAAAATGTCCCCATTGCAATAAACCTCGTCTCACAATAACAAATCGCTCCCATGATGCTTAGCTGTGTTTTGTGAAAGTTAGCAAATATTAGCATGAAACCTGCTACAGTGAGATGCTAAACAGCTTAGCATCAGCACGTTAGCGTTGTCATTCCCAGCATGACTGTACACCGTGAGTTTTATCGCTTGGTCCAATGTTTGCATTTTGTAATTTATTTTCGGTATTATTACTTTTTTTATTCTAGAATTGTTGACTTTTTTTTAGAAAGTAGAAACTGAAAATCGTCTTCTGAAGCACGCTGGAGGAGGCAAACAGACGTACTGTACCTGTATGTTCTTAAAGTCTAACAATCAGTTCCTCCTCCAGCTGTTAGGAGAAGATTAAGATAACAAGCTCTCAATTATCTGGGTGAGCTGAGAGCCTCACACACACACACACACACACACACACATGCAAGCGCTGGACACACACACATACTTACAAGCGCACATACACACACAACCACGCATGCATGCACACAGACGTATGCACACACATACACACACACACATACACACAAACATTCAAGCGCACACACACATTCACACACGCACGCACACACAGACGTATAAACACACATACACACACACACACACACACAAACAGTCAAGCGCATAAACACATACACACACACACGCATAAACACACATACACATGCAAGCGCGCACACACACACATACACATACAAATTTATTCTAATGACACTCTAACACTCTATACTAGCCAAAACTCTATACTAGCCAACACTCTATACTAGCTAACACTCTATACTAGCTAACACTCTATACTAGCTAACACTCTATACTAGCCAAAACTCTATACTAGCTAACACTCTATACTAGCTAACACTCTATACTAGCTAACACTGTTTAACACACTATGCTAAGACTGGGAATATGGTTCAGCTCCTTCTTTCCTTCATTACCTCACACTACCTTCCTCCACCTCCTCAGTTCCCTCTCTCTCACCTTCTTTTCTTCTCCACCTCCTCTTTTCCTTCCCCCTCTTTCCCTCCTTGATTACTCCATCCTTCCTTTCTTTGTCTCCTTTCCTTCTCCTCCGCCTTCTTTTCTATTTGCCTCCTTTCTCTATCACCTCCCTTTGTTTCCTTCCTCCATCTCCTTCCCTTCATGCCTCCTCCTTTCCTTCCACTTCTTGCCTTCCCTTTCTTCCCATCACTACCTCGTCCTTTCCTTTTCTACTTCCCCCTTTCCTCCCCCTTCACTTCTGTATACATCCTTCTTCTTTCCTCTGTCTCCCTCGGTACCTGCTAAACACCAGCACGCTTTAATGTCGTTGATATTTCGGGGGAAGTGACTCTGGTCTCTGTCTCGTGTGATCCCTGACAGGCGAGTCCTGGATGCGGCAAAACGCAACAACCTGACGGGTCACTTCCTGTGGGTGGGCTCCGACAGCTGGGGGTCCAAGATCTCTCCGGTGGTCCAGCAGGAGCGCGTGGCCGAGGGCGCCATCACCATCCTCCCCAAGAGGGCGTCGGTGGACGGTGAGGAAGGAAAAATATATATATATACAAATATTTTTTATGATGCAAACCCCGCCTAAAAGAGAAAGAGAGAGAGAGAGAGAGAGAGGAGAAGGACATTGACAGCAAATTATAACTCATTATTGAAAACTGTCCCATAGTGTTACATAGGAGTAGAAGAAGTAGTACAAGTGGTATTCCAATCCTTTACTTCAATAAAAGTGGCAATAGCAGTTTTAATATACTCTGGGTAGCACTTTGATTTACACCACGGTAATAACAGGGTAATAGAGGGGTAACGGTGTGAAAATAAAGAGGTAACATATAGGTGATAACATGTAATTAAAATATTAATTAATAAAAAATATTTTTTAATAATGTTTTTATATACATAATAGAGAACATAAAAAAGTAAATAAATAAAAGAAACATCCTTTCTATGCAGTGAATATATAATAGCTTGAGATAGAAAAAAAGAGTGGACATAAATGTATAAAAAATATTTATAAATAAATAAAAAATTTGAAGAGTGGATTAAAATATTAACATCAAGAACATAAAATACAGTACAAAAGACAAGATGAGATGGGTTAAAGCTATATCATTATAATTCCTTAAAGTCTTGCAGGAGATCAGCTATATAGATAAGTTTTCTTATTATTAATGATTTGGGTAGACTCACAAAAAATTCAAAATTCACTTCTGAAGTGAGTAAAAGCTGGTTGCGATTTAGCAAATTTTGCTTTGTGGATATGAAATTTCCCTTGTAAAATTAGTAAATTGACAATCCTGTGTTTGTTTATTTTTAGTTTTTTGTATCATATTTAATAATAACATCTTTTGCTTCTAATTTAATTTGGTGATTCTTTTGAATATTTAAATAATGTTCCCTTTTTTTTCTCCAGAATTTGGTAAAAGAATGAATAGAGACATTTTGAAGGAGATCATCATCAGGATTTCCCCCCAGCCAACCAGACCTAAACCACTGGGGTCTATTTTTTAACCCTCCTGGTGTCTTCGGGTCAAATTTGACTCCTTTCCAAAAAAGTTTCTAATATCAGAAATTTGGGTTTCTTTCAAATAAATTGTCCAAAAAAGTAAAGTGGAGGGTTCCCAACAACACTCCTCACAAGTTAATTGAATGATCAGTTCCCTTTCATTGAGTTTTTGTGTTTTTTGTCCATTTTACATAAGCATTTGGTCAAAAGAAAACTTTAATTAAATTAAAACCACAAAATAAAACACAAACAATCAGAATTTACTAAAAACCACAACAACAAAAAATGTTAAAGAGTTAGTTTGATAAGAAGCAAGTGGAAAGCAAATAAATAAAGCTTAACTTAGACTTTAGTCATATTTGACAATCTCCATTCAGCTTTTAGTTCTGATTGTAATGTATGGCGCTATGAAATCTGTCTTTTAGCTTTTTTAAATTCTCAGTAAAAAAAAAAAAAAAAACTATAACTGCACGCAGTTACAACGCGGTCCAAGCCTCCCCACGCCAGTCTGACCCAGCGACCCAGGGAAATTCTGGGTTCTATGTTGATTATAGCGCACTCTAAGGGCCCGTCATTACCAAATGTGGTACAGAGCCTCCAAGCGGGATGGTAAACAACCTTCACAGGTTTGGTGTCGATAGCATTTATTGTGGCAGAGATATCGCAATTGCAATTTCCCCATTTAAATGCATTGAGTGTTACACGCAGCCTCGGGCTTGGACCCCTAATAACACTGGAAAACATTCGGGGTCCACAGCCCTGCTGTGTGAACCGGGTTACACGCGGTACACGCAGCCTCGGGCTTGGACCCCTAATTAAATAATTAAGAAGACACTTGTCATCAGGCTAAACTGTCAGACACCAAACAAGACGAGGACCACAAAAGCGTCACGTTCAATAGTTTATGAAAGGGTTGGGGGTATGGGAGTTTCAGAGGTACCGGGAAATCCAAAAATCAGCACATGTGTAGATCCCCAGTAGAGAGCAGGAGCTGGATGATCCGAGAAGTCCGCAGCAGGAGAACACGGAAGAAATTGAGCGGATCCGGGATCAGTAGAGAGTCAAAAGGCTTTTCCCAAAACAGGCAGGTAACCGGTACTGGTAGCAGACGATCTGACAAGTGAGGACTGGAAAACAAGGCATTATATACAGGACATGATGAGTGGTGAATGCAGGGCAGCTGGTAGGTAACGAGGGTGAGGCAGAGCAGAGCAGAAACAGGTGGAAGTCATCAAACTCCAATCAGCGTGTTACCAGGCAGAGAGAGGGCTCATGACATAAACCCCTTTTCCGGGGGAAACCCTGATCATTATTCATATATATTTTAATCTTCTTTCTGCAGCGTTCGACCGGTACTTTAAGAGTCGCTCGCTGTCCAACAACCGCAGGAACGTCTGGTTCGCCGAGTTCTGGGAGGAGAACTTTGTCTGCAAGCTGGGGATGCACGGCAAGAGACCCGGCAGCCCCAAGAAATGTACAGGTGAGACAAACCGGGTCGGCAAACAGGGGTCAAAGGTCAACGTGGGCTTCATTATCACAGAGAGGAAGCTAGTAAAAACGTCTCTACTTCCTTCTTCTCTCTACTGTCCATGACTTCCTTCCTTTATGTCTGTCTTTCTTCCTCCTTCCCTTCTCTACTTCCTTCTTTACATCTCTGTCTCCTCCTTTCCTTCTCTACTTCCTTCTTTGCATCTCTGTCTCCTCCTTTCCTTCTCTACTTCCTTCTTTGCATCTCTGTCTCCTCCT
>NC_048414.1:2215734-2217943 GCF_013103735.1 Etheostoma cragini | reverse complement strand
TTAGTGGTCCCTAATACTGTATCTGAAGTCTCTTTATATAGACCTTAGTGGTCCCTAATACTGTACCTGAAGTCTCTTACCCGGGGCTCGGTTTACCCCTATCACCATTTTTAGCCTCTGGGTAACCAAAGGCAGGCTGGGGAACTCACATTAAAAAAAAACTCATAAAGTGAAATTTTCAATGATATTTCTATAAAAAACCTACCAGTAAAGATTAAAGTTATGAATACGGCATCATCTTGATTCCTAGTTACCACCCTAGCAACCAGAATTTAAAAAAAACAGTATCTTCTATTGTACCCGCTCTATATATTCACACTCACTCACTCCATTTTCCCAGAGCAGATGCAGGTGTCTTCTTCAGGGTTAACGGGGTCTGTTGTCTCTCCGGGCCGCTCCGCTCCGACACTTGACCTCTCCTTCGTTTATATTCATGAGGTGGACCTTCTGGCGAGCGCCGCCTGCCAATTAACACTCTGGATAATCATTTTGGGGCCTGAGCTTCAGAGCCCTGCGACGCTGACATCCCACGGTCGGTAATTAATCCCGAATGCAATCACGCCGAGTGTAACAATGAATGTGAAAAAGCGTTTGTAATCATCATGATATGCCGGAGGTCAGTCACGAGGGTCAGAGGAGAGCTGGGAGTCGAGCAGTGATCAGCTGGCCACACGTCAACGTGAACTGGTCTGCTCTGGCTACTGGACTGCATGGAGTCGTCTGCATGAGCCGGTCTACAAGATGTGTTTAGACCGACTTCATTATTAGCTCTTTTCCCGACATTTTTGTCACTTTTTCAATGTCGCGGGTGCATTTTTTGATCTTTTTGGTGTTTTTTCTAAAGTGATTTTTTTTAATATTTTTTAATGTTGACAATTTCAGCGCTTATTTCAACAGCCCATTTTTTTTGTGATACAAAATATACTGAAAATGGGTCAAATTAGACCCATGGACAACATGAGGGTTGATCATAGGTGTGTTTTGGGCGTAACACTCAATAAACCAATCAGAGTGCCATCTTTTGGCGCATTGCTACTATGATGTCTTATTTTATTATTACATATTTTGATAAATAATCTTTTGCATGTGTGTGTGCTCCTGCGCGTTCCTGTGTGTGTGTGTATGTGTGTGTGTAACAAGCATAGTGTGAGCACGCTGTGCATAGGTGCATTTTATTAATGCGCTGTTAAAACAACAATGTAATGCTGCGTTATTGACTGTAGACCAGGTTCTCGTTGGTCAACGGCGCGATCACTTTCCGCTGCCTCGAGATGGCAGTACGCCCAGAATGCACCTGAACACACCTCCCTGTAAGACCAGCACGCCCAGAGTGCACTTGAACACACCTCCCTGTAAGACCAGCACGCCCAGAGTGCACCTGAACACACCTCCCTGTAAGACCAGCACGCCCAGAGTGCACCTGAACACACCTCCCTGTAAGACCAGCACGCCCAGAGTGCACCTGAACACACCTCCCTGTAAGACGAGGACACCCATGGCTGCAAAGATGTACTGTATATGTAGAAGGGGGGGGGGGTTCCCTGCTCTGTCTCTCTTTCCCTTAAGGGCTTCAAAAACTTTGTAATGAGAAAAGAAAATGCGAAATTGTATAAAGTCAGGTTCAGGAGAACAGACGTTGCTGTGATTCTTGTGGTTTCTACATTTGAACACAACGTGTTTTCCTTTACTAACCGAGTCTGAAGCCATCACGGATTCAGGCCTCAACAGAAAGCAGATGGAAATTAGAAGCTTTTGAATCCCAAACTCTGTGTTTTTCCTCCTTTGCTTCCTTCCAACTGTCCATCTGAGGAGGATGACCAACAGCAACACGTCCATTTCAAAAGGAAGAGGGCCTCAGACAGCATGATACAAAAAACAACCTGCACGCTTTCTGTTATAAAGTGGAGCTGCTTGATTGGTTGTTGCAGCTCTGCTCAGGACCGTTTTGTACCTGTCCACCTGTAAAGAAGGTCTCTACATTCAACCAAAAATGTTCTTTCTCTGCTGGAACCGTGTTTAAAGGCGTCACGGATTCACGGCTTAACGTAAAGCAGATGTAAATTAGAAGCTGCTAAAACTGGAACTGACTTCTTCTCTTGTCTCACGTCCAGCTCTGGCCTGAGTCTCTGAGTGCTGACTGCAGAGACCCTGCAGCAGGATGTGTTTCTCCCTGATACAGGGAGGCTTTCTTTGAAGACCAGGGTGGGGG
>NC_048414.1:2181947-2214447 GCF_013103735.1 Etheostoma cragini | reverse complement strand
TTAGCAAAAGAGGTACATACCTCCACCTTTTGCACTTTTACACTCAGTGGCACCCTGACGAATGGCAGCCGGGAGGGAGAAAGAGAATTTAAACAACACGACATTGGAGTGGCTAGAACAGCCGTGTGTGAACGATGGAGAGACTAAGAGACAATTTCAGGTTTGGCAACCGTAGCAATAGGTATAGAAGGGGCTAGAAAGTAATATTCAGTTGGTTGTCATATACAATTTCACTGCTAGATGGAAGAAATTCTTCCACAATGTAGCTTTAAGTTAAGGAAAAAGTTGTGGTTTGACTTTAAAAACTTGAAGACCCCCCAAAAACTAGTTGCTTTACTTCCGGTAAGGCATGTGACGCTGAATGTAACGCGACTCTGTTTGTTCCGTTTCTTCTGTAAAGTTAAACAAAAACTTTTAATTTACTTTTAATTTTTCAGTAATGTACCCCGGTCTCCTGGGGGGAAGTCCTCTGGTTCTTTGACCCCCCCAGTGTCTCCTTACAATGACACTTGGCGCTCCTATACTTTATCACCTCTCTCCCTTATTTGCTCCGGTAATAATAACTACGACCACTAGAGGGCGCCGCCATTGGAAACCTAAAGATCAGCACTGTAATTACCGCTTGAACAAATGACCCATGGGAGCATATTTCAGGGGAGGACAGTCTCTTGGGAGAGCAAAATTAAATAAAATTGACTGAATTATGGCCCCAGGGTTTGAATGTTTGTCTAAATTTTGGGACATAGGTGGAGCAAAATGTCTGCTGTCATCCACCCAGCAGAGAAGAAGAAGAAGCAGCGGCTTGGAAAGAAAGACGCGCACTCTTTGAATTTAATTAAATTAAGCTAATTAAATACCCGCGAGACAAGATGACCTGCGGGCGGCGTTCTGTTACCCCTCATCTCAGGGTAATGTAGACGCCTCGCACCTTATTTCCTGCCAGATTAAGTATGTTGCTTTTCAAATGCAATCCAATGCAGTAATTATACCCACCATTAGAAAATCAATTCATTTCCCCCCCTCCTCCGTCTTGTATATGTCAATGTAATGAACACCTGCTCACAATTGAACTATAAAGCATCCCCGTAATTAACCTTTAATTCACCCCTTACATCCCGGTGTTTGGTAGCTCTTGATCTCTTGATCTGTAGTAGATGTGAATGCCTTCATTCACTGGCTGCAAACAGGAGACACAAGCTGCAACACAGGTAAACATATACACATATTTAGATATATACATATACATATACAAGGTGGTAGAGATGGGTAATATGGCAAAAGTGGTGTCTTTTCCTGGTTTTACAGGCTGCATTATTGCAAAGTTGTCATTTTCTGATCTCAGTGGTTGAGTTTTGTTCCTGTGTTGGGTTTTGGATTTCATTCTTGTTTTAGTTTTTCCCTTGTGCGGTGTTGCGGTGGATGCAGTGTGTTGTGCGGTGGTTGACTTGACCACCTGAAAATGTCACTCTTTTAAATTTGTCATCATCCCCCCCCTCAACTCAGAATATGCTCCCGCGGCCATGATTGTAACTAAATAAATCTGCATCCCACTTGAAGCCTTTTGATCTGCTCTTCCTGTCTGAAGGTTGAGATCTTAACCTGTGTGGCTCCTGACGTCTCCCTGCAGCCTCCAGTCAGTCTTTCAATGATTCTGATCTATAATTAGTGTCGGCTTTGTTTGCCGCTGATGACAGAGAAGCTTGTTTGGATAACAGAGACACACGTCGGATTCAGGTGTTGAGATTCAACGTTGACGGTTGACATGACCTTTTTATTTATTCTCATATTTTCCTCCTTCAAGGACAATGATTTCAACCGTGAGGACTGAGATGTTGCATTAGGTTCAATATGTTCAAAGACAAACACCTTTTACTACTTATAATGCTTATTAAAACTGCCGGATGGATTTACAAAACAATGTACAAATGCTTTTGGATCATCAAAGCCTTTCATTCAGCACCAAATCAGGATAAAGAAACACTGATACAGTGCTCGGAAATTAAACTTTTGTCTCAGTTTTCCCTTTTAAGTGTTATGCTTTAGTTGGCCCACCCAGAAATGCAGCTAATAATAACAATAATAATAATAATGCATACTTTATCAATTCCGCAAGGGGAAATTACGATGCTTTCACTCTGATATTACACACCTTACACACCTTACAAACTTGCATGTGAGCTGTATTTCAATCAGGAGAGACTTTGTTGCAGATATGCAGAGATGTATTGTACATGAGCATAATATGAAATGTACAAAGTCTTTGGGGATAAGACTCCATCGTTAAAGATATTTAGGTGGATGGGGAGGAGGACAGCTGACGGCAACAGGGAGAAGACGTTTAAAGCAGGATGTCGTGCTGTGATTGGATGATGAATATTTCGGCCAATTTGGTTGATTATAGAACACACTTACTCCGGTCACTGTTGGCCGTGACCACGCCGAACATTCAGACCACAACAACGGGGGGGAGCGCCCTTCTTTTTCGGCCCAAACCTGGGTTGCCCCCACCCTCAATTGAGAGGGTATATTGTATATACCAGGGTCTGACAGACTCAGATTAATATTCTAAGTGTCTGACAACATTATGGAAAGGATTTCTAAGGAGGTTGACCTTTTCTGTTAAAGATTAAGATCCTTTTTTAACACATAAACGTTCGCTAAACCCACCAGACTCCATGTAAATAATCAGTAATTTTATCATCGTAAAATACGGCTTCCTAAAAGAAAGAGCTGAGCAGCGCGTGCTCTGGCTGTCTGGAGCCTGCGGGTGTAAGGTGTATGGCGACTATCGGCTACGTTTGGTCAGTATTTTCTTTCTTTCATTCCAATTTCTGGTCTGTCAGTCACAGTGAAAACCGGGGACATTTCCGGGGACAGATCCAGCTGGGGACAGGTCACCAAAACAAGGGACTGTCCCCGGAAACCGGAGACGTCTGGTCACTCTGATGTAGCCAGCAGTGAACCATCTGCGGTAAATAGGTTCATTTTAACTGTGTTGACATAACAGAAGTCCCTCGTTAGCATCTCATATGCTAGCTACTCGTTGAAAAGTGCGCGACTCAAATCTGCACTCGACTCACATCGGGGAGGGACAGCTTTCCCCAACTTTTCCCAAAGCAGCAGGGATGGAGTTATGGAAGATATTTCTTTTATTCAGCAGAAACCTTGTTTTCTACTCCGAGGATCAGTTCCTCCACCCAGAGACTCCACAAACACCGTTTCACTGGAGAATGTGTTATTCAGTTCTTCTTCTTTGTTGAACGGTGTGTTTTGCTGAGTTAAGAGTCTCATTGTTTCCTCGCCTTTCTTACAACACCGTTCCTTCCCTTTGTGTTCCTCTGTGTTGTGGTTTCCCTTGAAAAACACTCGAGTGGATGAGAAAGCCAAATTTGCATTTGAACACATCTTTGTGTTTTCTTGTGTATGTTTTTTCTTCTTCTTCCTCTTAGCTTTGTGCTGCAGCTTGTTTGGTTTGAAAAGTCAACAGATGAAAAGGAGATGTCGACAGATGCCGGATGTCTTTCTTGTGGAAGTAGCAATGATCTCTGCAGGAGAACCGCTGCCTCCACGTCAGAGATCAGGCAGCTGTTGAGTGTTCAGCAGCACTCAGAAACGTTTTTGCAAAGACGTGTGTTGTTTTTGTCGACACTTTTGAAAATGAGAGCGTGGTTGTAGCTGCGTTTTTTGGCTTTTTGCAGTGATGACTTAAAGGTCTCAGGATGCGGAGCCTCAGAGCAAAGAGCTGCTGGTTTTACAACAAGCCTATTTCTTCTCATCTTTAACCCCTAAAAACTACGGGCCCTATTTTCTCTAAAGAAGAGAAGTGAAGCGCCTGGCGCAGGTGTGTTTAGGGCATGGCTAAATCCATTTTTGCTAGTTTGACGGCGAAAAAAGGATCTGTGTGGGCGCATGGTTAGAAAGGGTTGTACTTAGTGTCTTCATTAATTATAGCTGTGTTTTGGGCAAGACAGCAATACGCCCAGAATGCACCTGAACACACCTCCCTGGAAGACTAGGATGCTCATGGGCAAAGATGGGCGTTAACGACGTGGGCGCGGGACGGTCTTTAAACAGCAAAGACACTTTCAATTAAATTTCAATTCAATTTTATTTTTAGTACCAATTCATAACAAGAGTTCTCTCGAGACCCTTTACAGATAGAGGAGGTCTAGACCACACTCCATAATTTACAAGGACCCAACAGGTCTAGTAGTTTCCTCCAGAGCAAGCAACAGGGCGACAGTGGCGAGGAAAAACACTTCCTTTTAGGCAGAAACCTGGGACAGACCCAGACCCAGGCCCAGACCCAGACCCAGGCTCTTGGTAGGCGGTGTCTGACGACCGGTTGGGGTTAGAATGAAAAGTGGAAATAACAGTAAAATAAAATAGTAGTTTTAGTAGTTCATGGCATAGCAGGGCACTGTGCTGCATTACAAGACACAGCAGGACATTTGTCAATTGAAACACTGAGCTTGAAAAGGACCAGTTGAAAAGGTCCAGTTGTGTTGACATTTGACTTCTTTGTCTTTACTAGAAACTTGTTGGTGTTGACTTGAGACTTGTCTCTACCAATTGTGACTTGGGACTTTTTGGTCTTGTACTTATTCTTGTTGGTCTATGCTGGTTGTGACTTACATAGTCCGGCATCACCAGACCCTCCTCCATAGCTGCAGAGGAGGGTCTGGCGTTCATGGTGGGAAAAATGAAAGATAACAATGTTCAACGTTGTTCAATGTTCATGTTTGAGAAACATATTTTTATGAAAAAAGACATTTCCAATATCCATTTTCTTCCATTGTCAATGCACTTCGTAGCTCTGCTAGTTAACCTGTAATAAGGATGCTGTTAGTCTTGCATTGCCAGACCTTCCTCCACAGCGCTGCAGAGGAGGGTCAGCCTAGTCCACACGGCATTCTGGGATAGGAGAAAAACATCCTCTGGTTTATCGACATTTCTTTAAACCAATCACAATTGTCTGGGCGGGGCTAAGCAATGACGGCGCCTCAGCGAAAAAAGTAAAAAAGTGCAAATGAGGCCCACAACATTTCAGCCGACGATTCGGTCTTCCTCAGGTGGGAAATCTAAAATGTCACAGGAAGATAAATGTTGTGCTGGTGAACATTAATCTGTTACGATGTCACGTGGTTTCATTTTTCTATGGGATTTTTTTTTTTTTTAATGCAAATCACTTTCTGAACATAAAGATAAGCGGGAAATGTGATTTAACAGGAAGTCATGAATAGTCTTCATGGACGTGGGATGAATTCATAAATGTTTGAGTTGCTCCGAGATGCATCTGTCAGGTTTTATGACTCAATCAGAATCAGTGAGGAAGACATCATTACTCAGACAGACTGATGTTACTGACAAAAAAAAACAACCTCTATTAATGTAAATGCATTCAGCGGTGTGAGACGTCACAGCTAGGCTGGTTTTCTCTGAACTCACCCTATCGCCGGTAATCTCTGTAATTACTTTGCCGTTTATCTAATTTACGAATCTAATTGAAACAGACGGGTTCCTGCGAGAGAGAGAGACGTGAAAACGCAAACATGTCAAGAAGGGTTAAAATGACATTTTTCCTCTAAATGATGTGTAATTGAAATGCCAGCGGTCATGATGAAGCTGCCTGTGTCACCTCAGTCAGTGTCGGTGTTTCTCCATCCTCATCATCGTCATCATAGGCGTGCAGGTTGCCACATGGCTGAACACGCTGCTCGTTTCCCACTTTCTCTCAGCAATCATGTTCATTCATGAAGCGTCTGAGGCTGATGGATAATTCATAGGACTTTTAAGTTAGTAGGTCTTTAGTGTGAGAAGCTGTTAAATAACTTGACTTTTGTACAAATAAAGCAGCTGTAAAGAAAACAGTTCCTAGAAAATGTTTCCTTTTCATATCTCCAGGGCACAACCGAGGTCTGCACTATGTTAGGCTCCACAGAACTAATTTATTTCTCTTTTAATAAAGATAAAGGCTGCGTTTTGATCTACAAGATCCTCCTCAGGCTAGAAAGAGAAAAACACTTGGCACATGTTGCAGAGCCAGCAATCAGCTCAAATAGAGAAAGAATGATAGCAGTACAATCTCAATACAGGATACATTCACATGTTAATATGCGAAACCTAAAACAATGTATTCTCAGGAACGGGTTAACATGATGTTGTATGAAAACGTATGCATAACAGTTCATATGATATTATACAAAATTAGCACCGGATGCTAACAGGAAGACCGGTCACATGACAGTTAAGTTTACCAGTCTTTAAAGTTAAATTTAGCCAAGAAAAGGTGACTGTGAGCCGGGTTTAGCTCACCTAGAGGGCCTGGTCATTTTAGCCAGAAAAAAAACAACTGATTGTATGTGATGATGACAGTTAAGTTTAGGCACTAAAATGACTGGTTAAGGTTAGATGGTGCGTTATATATCGATGAAGTTACATTTCTGGGATTGTACACGTGCCGCCTGGATATTCCATCACATTCTGCTTCCTTTGTGTTGGCGTTCTAACCTCTAGTGGATTTATGAAGACTATGGTGACCTGGTCCTCAGATCTCTGCAGGGTGAATCCAGACAGCTAGCTAGACTATCTGTCCAATCTTGGCGATGAGCACCCTGTGGTGTGTTTTTTTTATTTTTTTTAAACCACGAGTTTACAGACCCATCTCTTCTGATTGGGTACAACAACCAATTAACGAGAGACACGCCCACCAAACGAGAGAAAACCGACCTCAGTGCTTCCTGCACACCGTTTCCCACACGAGGAAACGTGTCATTCAACATTAAAACGGTGCACACTGTTTTCAGAACGCGCCCCGGTGTCCAGGGACAACCTCTCTGACTCATACACCGTCCAACTTTGGCCTCCTTTAAGAGCCAGGTAAAGCTGCGGCATAGAGCTAACCAAACGTGTTACCACAGCTAACTTGTGTTTCCATTTCTCTACTAATGAATTGTCCTGTTTTTTCTTTTTCTTTTCTCTTCTTTCCTTTTTTTTAGTTTCTCCTTGTTTTTATATGCTAAATGTCTTTATTTTCACCGTTACTCCAACCTGGCTATTGGACTGCAGATGGAAATTAGCCCTCGGGCTACAATCTGGCACCTTTACGTGTACTGCTGTGCATGTCCATCAATGTGCATTGTCCTGAATTAATAAAATAAAAAAATAAAAAAAGAGACACACTGAGCGTCTTGTTAATTCAGATTGCTGCATTCAGGCACCATCTGAATTTCTGGGATCAAACACGTGTAGTCTTTCAAACGGAGGACACTCATCGTCTGCAGGGAGCAGCGATCATCTGCGCGGCCCTACGTCTCCTCTCTGCTTCGGCTGCTCGACATCTTTGGGTCGAGGCTCATTTATTACCCCCGTACAGACGTGTAATCAGTCTTTACTGCCGGAGCAAATGTCTCCCCTCAGAACGATCCCCCCCCCCGTCGCCACCCCGCTATTAAAATGAAATTGGATTTCATTTCTAAGCTCCTATTAATTCAGAGAAGTCTTGTCTTTTGATGGAGGGTCCAGTCCAGCAGTTAGTCTCCTCCTCCTCCTCTCTTTTCGCTTCCCACTGTGCTTTCAAACCAGCGGAGCGATCTCAGCGCTCTAATAACGCTAATTACTCAGAGAGCATCTTTGAGCGACTTTACTGAGTTTTCAAATGAAAGTAGACAATGTCTTCTCCACTCGGCCTCTTAATCACGGTTAATGAGAGGCAGCCAAATTAATTTTTTTATGTTAACGGGTTAGTTTTATAGGAAATGCGTCTCGTTTTACATTCCCATAATCCTTTTGTGAGTTACTTTGTGCCTGGCGGCAAGGACGAGCTCCGAAACATTTGGTTTAATAAAGAAAAGGATGCACACAGAGGAAGAAAGAGCGCCAATGGAAATAAAAAGTTTGCACACGAGCAGCACTGTTCTCTCTGCTTTATTTTCCCAATTGCTACTACTTTTTGCCGTATTTTACCTTATTATAAGCGGAGTTTAAAGGGGGTGATTATTTAGTTATTTGATCACTTTAATCTCAGCTACTACTGTCCAGAATCCCACAGAGGAACATTGTTTTGTCTGTTCATGGTGGGAAAAATGAAAGATAACTATGTTTGACGTTTGTATTTCGTAACTGTGATAAAATATCATATGAGAAACATGTTTTTAGGAAAAAAGACATTTCCAGCATCCATTTTCTTCCATTGTCAATGCACTTCGTAGCTCTGCTAGTTAACCTGTAATAAGGATGCTGTTAGTCTTGCATTGCCAGACCTTCCTCCACAGTGCTGCAGAGGAGGGTCAGCCTAGTCCACACGGCATTCTGGGATAGGAGAAAAACATCCTCTGGGTTGTTGGCATTTCTTTAAACCAATCACAATCATCTTGGGCGGGGCTTAGCAAAGTACCCAATGACGTAGCCTCTGCAAAATAGCCTCCGGATGGAGGTTGTTTTGGTGGAACTTGTGCGTTCAGAGGTTGTTTTAGCCGTGCAGCAGACCTCCGATTGGACAGGTAGTCTAGCTAGTGGTCTGGATTTACCTTGCAGAGATCTGAGGACCAGGTAAAGGAGTTTTAGTGCGTAACCCCCAATTTTCACAGAATGCAGAACGGCTGCGGATTCGCTCCGGAACGGCGTTGGAGTCAGTAGGGTTTCCATTAAAGTAAATATGTGTATTTCCACGGACAAAAACCAAAATAATAAACATCCGTTGAATTTTCAAAATAAAATAAGGGTCACCTTAAAGTGGATAATTTTATTAGCATAGAACATTATAAAAATAGGATTAAAAGCTATTTGACCACTCGATGTACATTTCCTGTTACTAAACACTGCTTATTAATTGATGATGTAATTTGCTGTTT
Organism: Etheostoma cragini; assembly: GCF_013103735.1. Taxonomy (NCBI): domain Eukaryota; kingdom Metazoa; phylum Chordata; class Actinopteri; order Perciformes; family Percidae; genus Etheostoma; species Etheostoma cragini. The sequence goes on along the minus strand of NC_048414.1, from coordinate 2,205,595 downwards.
GTTCGTTTAAACTCTTCATTGGCCAGGACTTGGGGGGGCTGTGGCTCAGTGGTAGAGCGGTTGCCTGCCAATCGGACGGTTGGTGGTTCGATCCCCGCCCCTGCAGTCATTGTCGAAGTGTCCTTGGGCAAGGCACTGAACCCCGAGTTGCCCCCGGTGCTGCACATCGGAGTGTGGATGTGTGTGAGTGTATATCTGATGAGCAGGTGGCACCTTGTACGGCAGCCCCGGCCACAGTGTATGAATGTGTGTGAATGGTGAATGTTTCCTGTAGATGTAAAAGCGCTTTGAGCAGTTGTTAAGACTGGAAAAGCGCTATATAAATACAGCACATTTACATTTACTTGAATAAGGGTGCCATGTGCGTTGTTGTCAAATTCCGAGGGCTGTGTGTCCCAAAGCGTTGGTATTTGACGTCCACTAACATACACTTAATGTTAAAGAAATGTCCCTGATTTTAATTGGAAAACAAAACTTTGTTTTTGGTAAAGATCTTACAGATATTATCTCCATCAGCTGATGGAGTCGCCCAGGAATCATTGAATTGCAAATGTTCAAAATTCCCCTTTTTTTCAGTTACTTTAAATACTTCTCATGCATGTTGACTTTAAAGCGGAGATGTAAATTTCATTCTTGGCTTTGGAGTTAGCAGTTGACAAATCAATGTCACCACAAAATCTACTCAACGACCACTCATGACGATCCATTGAGTGATTGTTTTTAATCATTTGATGATTTCAGTGATTGGTTCCCTGTCTGTTTCCGTTCCAGGTTTGGAGAAAGTCGGCCGTGACTCCACCTACGAGCAGGAGGGGAAGGTTCAGTTTGTGATGGACGCCGTGTACGCCATGGCCCACGCTCTGCACCACATGCACCGCGAGCTCTGCACCGGATACCCCGGCCTGTGCCCTCGCATGGCCAACATCGACGGCAAGGAGCTGCTGGCCCACATCCGCGCCGTCGGCTTCAATGGTAAGAGCTATTAATGAGCATCGGCATCATCATATGCACTCACATTTGAGTGCTTTTCTATTTATTAAAGGTCTGCTATCACACGACTTTAATAATGCCAAAACTTCACTCACACAGCTGTGGGATATTAGATCTCAATCTCCTCGAATGTGCTGAGACATCAGTTTTATGGATACACTGTCACATTTCAAAGAGAATGTGAGGAAATATTTGTTTTTTTATAAAGTCTTATGGTGTTGGCTGTGGGTTGTGTTTAAAAGGATAATTCCAGTGAATTAGGATGTTTCATGTGGGTGCCGTGCATCATTTCTATCAGGGGCAGTTAGCGTCATATGCTACCAGCCATCTATTTGGGACCAGGCTATTTCCCAGAAACAAACGTGTTCATTCTGAAAGTTACATCGCTGAAATGTTGCAAAGAAAGTCCCCGTCATCTTACTTGCAAATTATATGTATAAAAAAGTCTTTAAAAATAAAATAAAGACCTTAAAAAAAAATTAAAAAACTCACCCTATCGCCGGTAATCTCTGTAATTACTTTGCCGTTTATCTAATTTACGAATCTAATTGAAACAGACGGGTGCCTGCGAGAGAGAGAGACGTGAAAACGCAAACATGTCTAGAAGGGTTAAAATGACATTTTTCCTCTAAATGATGTGTAATTGAAATGCCAGCGGTCATGATGAAGCTGCCTGTGTCACCTCAGTCAGTGTCGGTGTTTCTCCATCCTCATCATCGTCATCATAGGCGTGGAGGTTGCCACATGGCTGAACACGCTGCTCGTTTCCCACTTTCTCTGATAAAAAAAATCAAAAAAAAAAAAAAGAAATATAAACCTTGAAAAAAAAGAATCTTTAAAAAAAAAATCTTTAAAAAGAAGTCTTTAAAAATAACATAAAAACCTTTAAAAAAATAAAAATAAAATCTTAAAAAATAAAATAAAATCCTTCAAAAAATGAAATAAAAACCTTAAAAAAATCTTTAAAAATAAAATAAAAACCTTTAAAAAAATAAAATATTTTTTTTTACAAAATAACAAAAAATCCTTTACATTTTTTTTTTTAAATATCTTAAATAAATGAAAAAATAAAAAATAAAAATAAAATCCTTTAAAAAATGAAAAATTTTAAAGGATTAACTGCAGTGTTCACAGTTAATAGGGTTCAATTCAATTCAATTTTATTTATAGTATCAATTCATAACAAGAGTTATCTCGAGACACTTTACAGATGGAGGAGGTCTAGACCACACTCCAGAATTTACAAGGACCCAACAGGTCTAGTAGTTTCCTCCAGAGCAAGCAACAGTGCGACAGTGGCGAGGAAAAACTTCCTTTTAGGCAGAAACCTCGGTCAGACCCGGGCTGGTTCCCTCTCAATACGCACGGCAGAGAGTAGCTAATGTAGAAGTATAAATCAGCAAAAAATACTAGGTTATATTCCTCCACTGCCAGCTGATCCCAGAGCTCTGTGGACACAACAGAGACGCCCTTGTTGTTGTTGTTGTTATTGTTGTTGGTGAAAGACATAAGGTCAATATGTTTGGATCTCTGAATACGGTTTGAAAATGTGTGAGGAAGTGAAGAACAAGAAAAAAAAGTATTTAAAAATAAAATAAAAGTCTTTAAAAAATGAAATAAAAACCTTTTAAAAAAAAATCTTCAAAAATTATATAAAAACCTTAAAAAAATAAAATCTTTAAAAAATAAAATAAAATCCTTTAAAAAATGAAATAAAATCCTTAAAAACAAAAAATCTTTAAAAAGAAGTCTTCAAAAAATAAATAAAAACCTTTAAAAAAAAATAAAATCGTTAAAAAATTAAATAAAATCCTTCAAAAAATGAAATAAAATCCTTAAAAAAAATCTTTAAAAAGAAGTCTTTAAAAATAAAATAAACACTTAAAAAAATAAATAAAAATCTTTAAAAAATAAAATAAAATCCTTTAAAAAATGAAATAAAAACCTTAAAAAAAAAATCTTTAAAAAAAAATGTCTTTCTCTGTTGTTGTTGGTGAAAGACAGAAGGTCAGTATATCGTGTTTGGATATCTCTGAATATGATTTGAAAATGTGTGAGGAAGCAAAGAAAGAGGAATATTTGTGATGTGGTCGTGTCTCTGTTCAAACAGAGATGAACTCTCTCCGGTTGACTCAAGGCCGCCCGGAGCTTTCACTAAAGCTTCGATAAAGCTCATTTTCGCTCCCTGGCTTCTGAATGATGGCATTTATCTCTTTTATTCATGACTCTGCGAGGAGGATTTCTTTCAAAAAACGTGTTTTTTTTTACTCCTACTGGAGGCTGAAGTTGAGTGTAACTTTTTCTTTTCTCTTTCAAGGTGAGCGTGTTTCTCATGCCCGGTGCGGCTTGTTTTCATAAAGTTAGGCGACCACGAATATAACGACTGATTTTATCACAACTTTTGACTCATCAAATCAAGTTAGTTTTCTTATTTGTCCTGAGTGCTGGATGGTTGGGTCCAAAAACGCAGGGATATCTAGCAGGGGAGTGGCGTTCATGTTCCAGAAGAAGTTAAGGGAAAAGCACAACTCTTCTCTTCTTTTCATCTGTTACTCATCAGACATTAACCAAGCGTTCATCCTCCTCTTCCCTTTCTACTGTCCTCTTGGCTCAGGAAACACATGTTGTATTGGCGCTGTTGGCAGCCATGTTGCTGTTCTTTAAGATTCATTTTGGGGCATTTTAGGCCTTTATCTGTCAGGACAGCTTAGACTTGAAAGGGAAGAGAGAGTGGTAATGACGTGCAGCAAAGGGCCGCAGGTCGGAGTCAAACCCGCGGCCAATGCGTCGAGTACTGAACCTCGATCTATGGGCGTCTGCTCCACCAGGTGAGCTAACCAGGCGCCCCATGTTCCAGGTCTACACAAGTACGCAACATCCGGTGGGTGGCGCTTCCCCATCAGCTCGATGTCATTGGCCAATACGAGTTTCTACTCCATATCAATATCAAATGTGTGTATGTTCTTAGTTTAATTTGTGTGCTCTTATGTTTTCCCCATGGAGAAGCACTTTTAATGTTGTATGTACTTAATATAACAATGACATTAACGACAGGATTGAATATTCATGATTCGGAGAGACTCTCCGTGATGAGTATTTCTCATTTGTACCATTGTAAATTTGATATGTACTTGTTCCGCGTGTCACTGAAACGTTCCTTTAGCAATCCAAACCACTATCTTTTGTGACACGTTTGACCCCGGCTCGAAAATGCCAAAATGTGACGCCGAGAGTCTCGACCAAGCGTGTCCATAAAGGGCGTTGGACGCTAAAAGAGACTTTTTGCGACGCTAACAAACTTCAAAGGGCGTCTGAAGCGGATGCTTGTTGACGCGCTGGCAGTGAGAACGTTTTGGGTTTTTTATTTTTTTTATCAATTTATTTGTCAGGGACAATGATTACATACATATACATACATATTGCATACATAATTATTATAGTCAAGGCCATAAAAATATGTGTAGATGTTTTGCATAACAGGTTTTTAGCCAATAGGCTAGACCCCAGTCCCTGGTCCCAGGCCTTTATAAAAAGATAATCCCAATATAATTTTTTAAAGGAACTACATTGTGTGAGTTACAGTCATAACACAGTATAACGCACGGACGGATGTTAATGTAATTTGTTGTGGGTTTTGATTGTTGTTCCCACAAAACAAGACATTAGAGGACGTCCCCTTGTCGCTCGACAGTATAATTTTGTTGACACTTCCTCTGGTGTTAGAATCCCGTATAGCTTCCAATCCGCAGTGATCCTCCCATAAATTACAATATTACAGACAGAAGATCTTCTCTTATATTCCCACATATATATGTATCCTTCCTCCATCCAAGCCTTAGCTGCGGACGGGGGATTCAATTTGAATAATTTTTCTATCTGCCTGCTCTGCACAGAGGGCTCACATAAGACAGAGGCGAGAGGAGGAGATTGAGCTGATTCTGCGGCTGATGTGTTGAGCTCTGAAGGATTCATCTCCCTGTGTCTGGCCTGATGGATGTGAGGAGCCGCTGGATGTTATTTCTGCAGGAGAACGAGAGACATTAAACATTGAATCAGCGGTGGGTTTCACCCGCAGGGCTGGAACTGTAAATCTGTGCACAGTCGAAGCAGGGCTCGAAGCGCTGCACGTCGTGGTTTTTTAAACATTAAGCAGTAAGTTGCCGCGTTCAGTGAATTAAAGCAAATGGGTACGGGGAAAACAGGAAATGTGACAGAGACGGGGAGATTAGTCAGTCATCTTTTATATTTAAGCCCAGAGGAAGAATCTTATTAAGGAGGAATTCAGGACAATTTGTGTGCTCCTGTGCTTCTATTTTTGTGACTATAAGTTTAGATTTAAAAATCTAAAAAATTAGAACTTCTCACAGCTGTCTTCAAAAACGTCACACCGGTTTTACACACAAAACTTAAGTTGTGTCAAATCCATCGCTTTGAACATCAAGTATCGGCATTAGTTCTGTCAAAAGCATTACTGTTGCTTGGTAACGCTTGCAGAAATGGGTGAAAATCAATTGCTTCCACTGTAAAAATGCATAAAACATTTCCATAAGTACATGATTTTGCAAATATAGTTAAAACATAACCAGTCAGTGGGGCTGCATTGTGGATTGCAGGAGGGGTTAGAGCAGGTGTAGCACGGAATATCGTTTTATTTAACAGTGGCATCAGCTCAGAAAGCAGATATGATAAGATAATATGCCTTTATTGTCATTATATCACAAAGAATACAACAGAAGGGAGTGCCCCTCCCAGCAGTGCCTAAAAGAAACTGTGTTGCATACAACATAAGAACAACATTCATCAGAAAACAGCAGCTATCTGTCGCTCTGGACGGCATTAACCGGTGACGTACATTGTCATTTAATATGGAATGACTTGTTTTACCCTTTAGGTCTAATGTCAGTAAATAATATGACACAATGGAAACTCAAAATGCAAAAATTAACAGGGAATTGAATTCAAAAGAACAACAGAGTCTGGGGTTCCTTTGGTGACTTGTTGTGTACCAACGACAGACATTGTTGGAGTCATTTGTAAAACAAAACAGATGTTTGCTGTCTGTAAAGTGTTTACATCAGTGCTGAAATAAGTCGTTATTTATCAGTTCGGTTATCAACCAAACATTAACACAATGTTATCTGAGAGGAGGCTCGGCGACTCCTCAGTACCGAGACCGGGAGGTATCATCGAGGGGAAAACAACACTGCGAGATCTTCACTTTGTTTTTGCGAGATATTGAGTTTTATTTGCGAGATCTCGCAAATGCAACAATAAGGCTAACCTAGCTAGCGAGTACAGCGCACTAGCGTCTAACACAATAGCTAGTATCTAGCTAGCAAGTAGCATGACATAATTAAATCTTCTTGGTTGTCATACATCTAAATTCCATTGTTCATTTTAATAAGCAATAGGAAATAGTACATACCAAAGTGGAGTGTTATGATGAGCATTTTCGTTGGCTGTTGATGTCAATAGCGCAAGCTAGATGCTAGCTAGCTAGGTTAGCCTTATTATTTGCTGGATTTGCGAGGTGTTGCAAATGAAACTCGATATCTATTAAAACAAAGTCAAGGTCTCATAATACAAAGTCAAGGTCTCAGCAAGTGTTTGTCTCCAGTATATGTTATTTTTTTATTTTATTTTTCATCATTTTATTTCCCCCCCAATGTCACCTCCGGGGCTCCACATCTCAGTACCTGGGGCAGGGGTCTTCAACATTTTTTAAGATGTGGACCCCTTAACTGAAAGAGAAACGTAGCAGGGCCCACAATAAATTGTATAAACTGAAGTTGCATATTAATCTGGGTCTACAACAACTTGTAGGGCAGCCTAATGCCTTCATAGATACCATTTTTTGCATAGAATAATAAGCTATTCAAATAGCCTAATAATTCTTGGCACGGTTTTAGGAATTATCTTTTAATTTAAAACATGCATGTGGCACAGTGAATCCTCAGGATGAACTGGATCTGTGGTTGGCTACCTTAGGGACTACCTTACCTATAGGCCAGTATTTATATATTTACTAATAATATGTTGGATTCATGTTAAGACATTACAATTCTTTTGAAAAGACTTTCCAAAATGAGCAATAATTTGGACTCTGAAGACCCCCTAGGGGCCCCAGAGCCCCTTTTGAAAATCACTGACCTAGAGTATTTAAATTGATTGTGGATGGCCAAAGATCGGCTTATTTCTTTTATTTTTATGGACTGTGGGCTGAATTGAAGATGATGTTAACGAGATCATGTGCAGCCTCAGAGAACATCTCCTCGGTGAAGCTCCAGGTTGCTGCAGCAGCGCACATGCGTCGTGACAGCATGCGGCTCATGTGTGGTTTGTGCCTGATTGAGCTCATTACGGCAGTTAAACATGCACACACACACACACACACACACACACACACACACACACACACACACACACACACACCCATGTCACGCTGCTTTTGGGGCTTTTCTTCCATGAATCTGTGAACAGCATGCTCGGTTAAACCTTCACATACATCAAACGTTGACATAAATCAAACTCGAGCTGCTCCTCTGTTTTTTATGCTTCACTTCTCTGAGCGCGGGCAGCGGGGTTACCCATAATTCCGCGTATGAAATGCAGCGAATCCAGGGCAAAGCGAGGGCCCTGTGGTGGTAGTGGCTGGGGGGGGGGCGTATCGCTAGCTTATTTTTAGAGGAGCTTTGAGAGGCTAATTGAGACCCTTGTGCTAATGTTAGCGCTCGCTTTACTAGAGCCGTCCTATTGTAACGTCCTGTTTGAACACGATTAGCAGAGCGGGGGAGGAAAGGAGGGGTGGTACGTCAGGGAGTTTCCTCCCTGATTCATTTGGACAGCGGATGCTTTCTAAGAGGCGATAAAAGCCTGTTGGTGCCGTTTTTAAGAGGGAAGCAGCGTGACTGACCCTGTGGAGCTGCAGGAAGAGAAACCCTTTACAGTCAGAGCCTTGATAGAGATGGGAGGGAGGAGGAGGATGGAGGGAGGAGGGGGGGGGGGTGGGGAGATACTGTAGATGAGTGGAGTAATGATTATGTGAGGAGCGCTCATCTCCCGCTGTGTCTTCACTTCAAATACGTAGCTTTTTATAAACTGCTGAACAAAGCAGGGAGAGGAACCAGCCAAAGAGGGAGAACATCTTTTTGGTCCTGCACTGTGTGAACCTGGGGACTAAAGGAGCAGTTCAGCATTTTAGGAAGTTTAAAGGTTAATTCCAGTGTCTGGATCATACTGTAGAAATGAAATGGATGGAAAGGCAATTTCCTAACAAGTCGTCCACAGAGAATGAGTCAAACAGCGGGCTCGGCCTAACGTTAGCGCTCCACCAGTCTATATTCCAGGTCACTCATTTTGGCCGGATGTCCGTCACCTTTTGCTTTTTTCTGTGTTGTAGTTGTATGCACAGGTGGATTTCTGAGGACTATGGTTACCTGGTCTTCAGATCTCTGCAGAGTAAATCCAGACTCTCACACGACTAAAACAACTTTTGAACACACACATTTCACCAAAACAAGTTCTTTACAGAGACGATTTTAGCAGCGGCACCGTGGCTCCGTCCAACGCTTGGCATCGCCCCAAGACAACTGTGATTAAATAGATGCCAATAAACCATGTTTCCTACATAAAATCTTTGAGAGGTAGATTTTGGTGCATGTACTGAAGATGAGTTGACAGCAGCTTGGATAAAAGAGCTAGGGATGTTTGTTAAGATCTCTAAAAGACCTGAACAATATTACTTCTAACTTTTTCTTTGTCCTCTTTTCAGTTGGCAAACCACAACAATGCAAACAACTACAATTTGTTTAGTCGGACAACAGAATTTTAGGGATTTAATCGCGGTTCATAAATATTACCATTTGTCATCCCCGAGCTGAGCTTTAGCGGTGATAACATCACAGCGTTGTTTCCTGAGCACAGTGTTGTCTGACTAAATCAGCCGAAGTGGACAGAAGCTGTAGTGAGTGATCAGCTGTACTGACTTTTAAAATGGGATCAGTGGGAAAGTTAGAAAGGACAGAACTTCTCTTGCAACGACGTCCTGCCCGAGATAAAGCATTAACGTGCGAGACAACGGAGAGTTACGCAGTAAATACACAAAATATAAATGTACAAAATACATCACATAACCTACATTAAAAAAATCAGATGAAATAAAGAGTCAATATACCGCTTGTGCAAGGCGATGTCTAAGTGGTATGGCAGTGACACAATACTAATAGACAATAATCCACTTTTCTCAATTGGAAGCCATGATGTCTCTCTCTCATAGCTGGGCCAAATTCTCTGGGTGAGCAAAGCAGAGAAAGGGGGGGGTAACCTCCAGAGTCCAGATCGACCCATCTGAGCTTTTATTTTCTCAAAAGGCAGAGCAGGATACCCAGGGCTCGGTTTACACCTATCACCATTTCTAGCCACTGGGGGACCATAGGCAGGCTGGGGGAACTCATATTAATGTTGAAAATCCTCAAAGTGACAATTTCATGCCATGGGACCTTTTAAAGCACACATTTCCCCAGAAAACCGCAACCATTTGTCCATGAGTCTGTGACAACACGACAATGGCAGAGGAAGTTCTTTGTCACATGGAAATATGTCATACACAGACAAGTGAGCTCAGAATAAATAATGTATTGAAGTATTCCAAAGGTAATCCAAAGTATTTAGAACATTAATTTGAGTACAAAACACATTGCAAATGATATTTTAGAGCATGTAGTAATGTGTGTAGTGTGGTAATCTGTTGTGTGGAACCCTTCCAGCACGATGAAAACCAATACACGAGGTTGTGAATGTTCAACTTAGCACACAGCGACCTTCGATGACTTTTAGCACATTTTTTAGCGTGATTCAAAACCACAACATCTCCTCCAGGTAACCTCCTGTTTGCAAGGCTATCTGTTCTCTAAGTGGGTTTCTTTCATTACTCTTTCTGAAACGCTGAAACATGATTTCATTGAAATACCATTAGAACTCTGCCATGGCAACAATCCGGTGAAAGGAGATGTCAACTTTTCTCAGATTTGTTTGCTTGAATGAAAATATTTCACTGTTCATGTGAGATCGAGACATTTTCAGGGAGTGACTGCAGCGCTAAGGTAATCGGTTGTGAAATCTAAAATTGTGTGTGCGGGTTATCACAGAGATGAATGGACCAGCTGCCAGGCTGCAGCTCTGAACGCCCACGCCGGCCGACCGCCAAGGTCTCACGAAAACGATCGATAGAGGAGGACCGGTTCAATAAAAACTCTGAGGCCTCGCTCCGCCGTGTTTCAGGGCGACACACACTTCCTGCGCAGTGAAGACGAGGTGCTGCTGCTGTCGGATCCATTCAGTTCAAACAAGGGGATTAATGGAGCATCGGGCCTCTTTCTGCTCTGATTCAATAACAAACTGCAGCTGTGGCAGCACTGGTAGCAGCAAAGTATCAGCCTGCAAATAAAGTTCACAGCTCGTAAGAACTTCACTCGTCACCTTGAGTATTCAGGGTTCAAATCCTGGCATAGTCTCAGTGGTGGAGGTGTTTGCGACCCCAGAAGCACGTGTGAAGCAGCTCTCCATTCTGCTAAATATACACTCCAGGTCTATTTTTTACGTGAGCCGCGTGGCACGATGTGAAACAGTCAGTCCATCCAGTCAGTTTACCAAAAGAAACCCACCCCCACCCCCATATCGTACACATCTCCTTAACAACATCATGGAAGGCATGAGATTCATCTTGGAGATGGAAAAACTTAATAGACATCTCAGATCTTTTTTATAAGGACAACGCCAGATCAAAATAAAGCACCCAGGTTTATGGTAATTTTGGTGGTCTTGACTTATCAGCTGTGTCTAGAGCGAGACAGGCAATCAGACACACACAGATACAGACAGAGACACACAAACACACACACACCCGCACACATACACACACAGATACAGACAGAGACACACAAACACACACCCGCACACATACACACACACAAACAGACAGAGACACACACACACACACACACAGATACAGACAGACAGAGATACACACATGCAAATATACAAACACAGATACAGACAGAGACACACACACGCACACGCACATGTACACACACAGATACAGACACACACACGCACACATACACACACAGATACAGACAGAGACACACACACACACACACACACACACACACACACACACATACACACACAGATACAGACAGAGACACACATACACACACAGATACAGACAGAGACACACACACGCACACACACACACAAATACACACATAGCGTCCTTGAGTGTTAGAAAGGCGCTGTTAAATAAAATGTATTATTATTTATTATTATTATTATAGACACATACAGACAGAGACACACACACACATACACACGCACAGAGTTTGGAGTGGCCTGGCTGGAGTTGGTGGGGGTTGCTATTGGATGACTACCAAACACAAATGAGGGGAGAGAGAGAGAGAGAGAGAGAGAGAGAGAGAGAGAGAGAGATTTTGCAGAGTGGAGAGGAGAAGGATCGCTTTGTGACCGGTGCAGAGAAATGAACGTCTGGTGTGAATCACCAGATGCCCGATCAAGCATGAATCTACCCGGCGCTTTGCGTGCAGTCTGTTCCTGGCGTAAGCATGGCAATCTGCGTCCATCAGACCAACACTTTGGAGGAAGACTTCTCAACAACTACTGGACTGATTTTAACAAAATCTGTTATGGATATCCATGGCTCTCAGATGACGAATTCAACCGATTTCCACAACCTTCTCATGAAAAGTCTTTGAGTCCTCTTGGTTGCTAATATCCTAGACCCAACCTGAGACCCAAGTCAGGGTAGGACCTGAACCATGGAAGACCTACCAAAACTCTGGTTTAAACCTGCTTTGATTGATTTTGGCCTCTTCGTGCAGCAGAACAAGCTGGAAACATCTGACATACCTTACAAAGTGTTAGAAAACCACGACATGATCTTCTCATTGGAAACGCGTTTAATCTAAGTCTGATATTTATGATATTTTAGCTCTGAGTTGGTCTCCACTTACTCCTGAGAAGAAGATTTGGCTCTTTTTAGCCTGAGTTTGAAAAATTCTGATCAAAAGGGTCAGACATCCTAAGCATAACATGGTCTAAGTTAGAAGTCTGTAAAGTCAACGCATTCTCATTAACAGGATCATGTGATATCGTACCGCAGGCTGGTCATGTGACGCCTGCTACAGAGCTCTGTGAGCTGTCGGCGACCTTCGGTTGTGGGAAATTTAGCCAACAATTGGTTAATGGTAGCCAGCTATAGAGCACCACCAGGTGGTGGTTCGATCAGCATCCGTTGCTAGTTGAGTTTAGCTGACAAAGGACACTGTTAGCTAGGTACAGGGCAACTCACAAAATGGCTTTCAGGGGCCATGGCTCTTGAGTTTAGCTGACAAAATGTAAGCGCCCTTCAGGAGATTTAATGAGCTCTTTTCCTAGATTCCACTTGTTTTTTATGTCAGATAACAGATTGTTTGTGGTTTGTCTTATAGTGTTTAATGACAAAGCTGCAGCATGTGTCACCACTGCTTTATCATGATTACCAAATTTGGAAATAATGTGGATTAACAGATTCTCTGGAGTGAAATGAAGAGAAGTGGGGTGGATGAAGAGGAAGAGGAAGAGGTGGTAATGGTGGTTTGGGGAGTGTATGTGTGGGGGGAGGGGGGGGGGGGGGGGGGGGGGGGGGGGGGGGGGGGGGGGTTACATCCTGAGGCCAGTTTTGGTGATTCATCGCCACGCTGATGTGATTTGTGATGCTTTTGTTCATGTTGAAGAAGGAAATCGGGGCAGGATAGACTCAATCCGGCGCCCACTCACTTCATTATAAATCCGTTTTATTTTTATTTTTTTGTTCTGCTCCAATCTGCTCCTCTTCCTCTCGGCGACGAGTACAGCACTTCTGTATGAAAAAAACACATCAGTGAAATCAGCAGCTGGACATAAACGAAGCGGAATCTGAAAACAAAACAAGTTGTAGGAGGATTAACTGAACGTCTGTTCTTTGCAATGTCCAAAACACTCCCAACAATTTGGATATTAAAGCCTTAATTGCGTCGCACGCACGACAGAAAAAACAGAAAACAGAAACAGCCACACCTCAGATTAAAGAGCCAAAAGTCCATTCGGCCATACTTGCCAACTGAGTGATGTTGGATAGCAACCTGACGCGCCAGATGGTTTGATAACACAGAGCCGTCTCTGGAGCCGTCATTGGAAACTGTTCAGAAAAGAGCAGGCACTTCCAAAAAATACCTTGCAGACTATGGGATGAACCATCCGTCTATCACATCAGCCATGTTGTTCTGAACTAAGAGTCACAACCGTCCACACAACCCTAAACCAATCCCGTAAATGCCAGTAGTTTGGTTTGGTATGCTGGTAGTTCAGACACAAATGCGTTACTTAAAGCCTGACCAGACTGATTTTTTCGTGCAATATGAGATCCCGCAATATCTTGTGATATCGCGAGAATCCAGCCCTGCAAAGATAGAGCAGTTCCGACACATGGAAGAGTGGGATACAAGCCGTTAGCATCAAGAAGCTACATAACTGCTCACAAGCCTAATTACATGGTGATAAAAAAAATGATGGAAAGTTACTGTTCCAGCTCACAAAGACACCTTAATAAATCTTTAGCAACGACGTCTAATCTTCAGTCTGTTGTGTTCTTTGTGTTTCTGCAGGAAGCGCAGGGACTCCGGTCACCTTCAACGAGAACGGCGACGCTCCCGGACGCTACGACATCTTCCAGTATCAGATGAACCACACGTCGACGGCAGAGTATAAGGTCATCGGACACTGGACCAATCAGCTGCATCTGAACGTAAGCACCAATTATCTCAATTTTTTGTTTTATTTGTCTGCATCTGTCGAACAGGGAAGTTGACCAGACTGTACCAAGACATCATTGAAGTGATAATGATGATGGAGTTGGTACTAATTCTATGGAAGTTAGAATTGGGGCCAAAATGGTTATAAATTGGACTTGAGGCATGCTTTGATGGATGTGAGAATGTCTGAGGAAATCTTTATTCTTCTTTACAGCAGAAAGAAAGACATTAGTATTGGTTACGAAACATGACGAGTTTACTCTTAACCCTTGTGTTGTCTTCCTGTCAACCATGGTCACTTTTTTTCAGCATTATTATTGTTTTTTTCCAACATTTTTGTCACTTTTTCAATGTTGTGGGTGCTTTTTTTTTGGTACGTTTTTGGTGTTTTTTTCAAAAGGTTTTTGAGGTTTTTAATGTTGACATTTTCAGCGCATATGTCGACAGCCCAGAAAACTGAAAACGGGTCAATTTGACCCTAGGACAACATGTGGGTTAGCCTTGGAAACAGCACTTCTACAAAACAATCTCAACCCAGTCTATTTAATCACTTGTTTTGAGGCATGAAGACTGAATAAAGAATGAAGGTATCATAGTTGCCATGGAACTGCACATGTAAAAACATTTCATTTCCATGTGTATTTACACTTGCTGGACTTCCTGTCTGTGTCTGAACAGAGGTTTATCTTGAAAGGGTCATTCTTAAACTTAGAAACAGTCGTTAAACAACTTTAAGTCATCTTATTATTTAAAAGCTTGGTCAAAAGCCAGACCTCGAGTTAAGAGCGTTGAAATGAAACACATTGTTTGCTGAACTTAACTTTAGTTAATTATTACAATATTTCCACATTATAAATAATAGTGTCTCTGTGTTGGTGTCCATTATTGTCTTTACGTTAAGGTTGAGCCCTGCCTGGGAGTTCATGCTGTCCACCAACCTATGTCTGGGTAAAGTCCTCTCTATCCTTTGGAGTGTGTTGGTAGCAGAGCCAAATATTGGGCTTTTTGACAGTTTGGTTTCTGCCAACCTTAGAATCTTTTTGCACCGAAGGGAAGGTGTTTACGTAGGTGGACTGCTCAATGCAGTATGCTGTGAGAAAGTGAAAATAGAATTCGTAAGCAGACCAAAAGTGTTGTTTGGCAGTACTTTCAGTCAAAAGAAGGTGATTCAAGTCCAGCTACATGTTCAATTTGCAATGCTGATTGGCCTTGTGGTGGCAAGTGCCCTAAACAATACACAACATCGCCGCCATTAAAACATTTGAGAATTAAACATTTAAAAGAATACGAGTTGTGCATAAAGGAAATCCACAGACAGCAGCCGAAAGGCAGCAACTTCAGGTATGGCAAAGGAAGGACAGTCACAGCTAAAAACTAACCAGACGGCCATTACCAGCTTTGCTAGCCCTACACGGAACAAACAGTGGGCCTCAGATCACCCACAAGCCAAAGCCATACACTGCTGTGTTCACTTCATTAATGTGTTTACTGTGTTAATGGACTGAGGACGGGAGTAGGATTCGGTTTGGGATTCCTCAGGATCTTAGCCAGTGGATTCGGTAAATTCAGGCTAACCCCAAAAATCTGGATCCGGTTAGCTTTAACAGTCAGTTAACAGAGCCTGAAGCATCATTACTATTTCTATTGTTACCCACAGTTGGATGTACTGTACTTGTATTTAAAGCGGTGGTTAACCCTCTAAGACGTTGTCGACAGCGCCACTCTACATGTTTTATGTCATATTTAACATCTCCAGATCAATGGTGGAGAGACTTTTTCATTTGTTTAGAAGCAGATAAATTTCCATTTCCCCAGTACTATTGTACTGATTGCCAAGACTAATGACTGTCTGTAATTATTGGGATTTCAATACAACTCTGCATGACTCAATTTCAGTTTAGTTTTTTTTCTTCGTCTTTAAAGTCATTTAACAATGTAAATGCCTATGTGACATCCCTGTTGCATACATATCCTCATAGCCCAGATTAAATGAGTTGACAGCTTCTCGGTTTGAAGATGAACGTTGACCACTCTTCCTCTTCCTCCTCCTCCCTCCCCTCAGATGGAGGGCCTGCAGTGGACCACCGGCGACTCGTCCCTGCCGGCCTCAGTGTGCAGCCTGCCCTGCCGGACCGGCGAGAGGAAGAAGGTGGTGAAAGGCGTCCCGTGCTGCTGGCACTGCGAGCGCTGCGAGGGATACCACTTCCAGGCCAGCGAGTTCACCTGCGAGCTCTGCCCGTACGAGAAGAGGCCCGACCAGAACCACACAGGCTGCCAGCCCATCCCCATCATCAAGCTGGAGTGGCACTCGCCCTGGGCGCTGTTGCCCGTCTTCATCTCCATCCTGGGCATCATCGCCACCACCTTCGTCATCGTCACCTTTGTCCGCTACAACGACACCCCCATTGTTCGCGCCTCAGGCCGGGAGATGAGCTACGTGCTGCTGACGGGCATCTTCCTCTGCTACATCATCACCTTCCCCATGATTGCTGCTCCCGACGTGGTCGTCTGCTCCTTCCGGCGCATCTTCCTGGGCCTAGGCATGTGCTTCAGCAACGCGGCGCTGCTCACCAAGACCAATCGCATCCACCGCATCTTCGAGCAGGGCAAGAAGGCGGTGACGGCGCCGCGCTTCATCTCGCCGGCATCCCAGCTGGCCATCACCTTCTCGCTCATCTCAGTCCAGCTGCTGGGTGTCCTGGTGTGGTTCGCCGCCGACCCGCCGCACACCTTTGTGGACTACGGTGAGCAGCGCACGCAGGATCCCGGGAACGCTCGTGGCGTCCTCAAGTGTGACATCTCCGACCTGTCGCTCATCTGCTCGCTGGGATACAGCATCCTCTTGATGGTCACATGCACTGTTTACGCCATAAAGACGCGTGGCGTGCCAGAGACCTTCAACGAGGCCAAACCCATTGGATTTACTATGTACACAACGTGCATCATCTGGCTCGCCTTCATCCCCATCTTCTTTGGCACGGCACAATCGGCAGAGCGGGTGAGTGTGCTTCTCTGATAAATAATGCATTGTCATGTTTAATGTAACGTTTCAGCCCTCCGGCAGAGTTCATAAATGGAAACACACACTGTCAGCAGCATCTACACGTACTCACACCTATACTGTATGTTTTGTGTAACGCTGACTACGTTTACATGCCCGTAATATTCCGTTTTTTTGCCCTTATCCCAAAAAAAGACAATATTCCAACTGTTAACATGGCTGATGAAAGCCAATATTATTCCTGTTTACATGCAGCCGTGCTAAATAGGATTTTCCACCGGTGGCGCCCTTTTTGAACTGTGCGAACGCAGCCTCGCTTTTTCATTCCTTCAACAATGTTCTTGAAAAGGTCGGCGTTGCGTTGTGTGAACATATCCAAAAATCTGTTCAGGCATCTCTACCGCAGCCTTTGTTTGTGTCCAACCAACAACCATAGCAACGCACAGAGCTGACCATAAACAGGCAAAAAGCCATAAACTGTCACAAACTGCGGTTAAAAAAAACATATTCCCTATGCGCTTTATACAGGTCCAAAGAATTCTTCTAAAACTAGAATAATACAGCATATCGCATGTCTGAATCAAATAATACTACATTTTGAAAGAGGCCTCAAATTATATATCCAAACGGAATATGCTGTTTACATGACCTGTATTAAATTGGGAATATGGCCATATTTGTGACAGTCATACTTTGCCATTTGGTTATATGTCTGTTTGCGTCCAGATTTTGTCACCGTGACAATGCTCCAACCATGCAAGATGCAGTCACAGAACTTCACAGCTGTGAAGTTGAGATCCAAATAAAGGCAGAGTTAAAAAATGGGTATGACCCGAGCAAGAGCGCTGTAAGTTTCCTTATATGCAGAAATACCAAATAAGGTTGAGGCTTTACAGTTATAAATCAAGCCTCCATTACTCTAAGAGTTTGTGAGATGGGCACGCATATCTTATTTCAGATAGTAGTCGACAAAAGCAGCATCAAATTTTCATTTGTTCCAGGAACTGCTAAGCGATGAAGTGTTTCTGTCAGATTTAATCAGCTCTAGCTAGCTAGATGTTAACATTAGTCTTGTGATGCGTGACTAACATTAGGTTATCTCTGGTAACGGTTTGCTGAGGTTGCTGAAATGTGTATTTCCCCAAATCCAATAAGGAGCTACTGCTAGCATTAGCTTGAACTCAATGCTATCCTTGTTGCTGCAATCAGTCACAGGGGCTAACCGCTAGCTGCTAATCGTCAAAAATTGCCTCCAAACTGCTTGTGCATTCTCAAAACTACAATGTCTTGTAATCTGCCTTACACACATGTAACCAGTATATTTATTTTCAGGAGACAGGACTGTTTCAAACCATCAGACTGACTGATTATTGATTAGTTTCTGATCAGCTCAGGCACAGGACAGCCTGCTCTGGAGCCTGTCGACACAAAACTAATTAGAGCAGAATTAAATTTAGCACATTCAGACACACAAACACTTTTGGGTTGAGTTTTCTGCAAGCGAGCTGCCAGATGGAGGATTTTTCTCATTATCGCGTCTGTGGGGAGATCTCAGGGACAGGTGGAGCGATTCACTGTTGCTGTTCTTCTCTTTTCTGCTGCTACTGTTCAGTATCTAAGGATTTTTTTTAGTTTTCACATTTAAACCCTGGTTTGGACATGACATGTAATTGTTCAAATTGTTTAAGGAAAAGCTGTAAAAAGTGACACAGTGGTTTGAATCTCAGACTGACACTGACCTGTAGACCTGAAGAGTTCTAGACAGGTCAGGCATCAAATTATTAAAGATCAAAATGATCATAGTCCAAAGCATGATTTTTCCTCAGAGCGATTTAACCTTAAACCATTCTGTGACTTGGACTTTTAAGGAATCTTGTGAGGCTTACATAAGAGAATCTTTCTTTCTTTTCTCTCTTTCTTTATCTGTAGGGATATCTGTATCTGTAAGGACAAGTATGTAGCATAGACCTATTCCACGTACCAATGTATTTATAGCCTAGGCTAGTTGGCGATGCATGTACCTGAATTTACCTTTTTTCTTCTTCTAATACAATAAACTCATCGACTGTTATCTACGGATAACGGCAAGAATTAATATATGTATATTAATTAATATATTTTTGGATCCTGGCCTTCCATCTAGATAGATTTTGGCCCTTCATATTAAAGAATTTGGGCTCTTCTCCACTATAGCATTGTGAAGAGCTAAAGATTACAGTTTTCTTCTGATTAGAGCTGGGTATCGTTGGTATTGTACCAAATATTTGGTACAATACTGTGACTTTGATAACGCTTCCTGAACCTTTTCCCAATACCAATTTGATCAATTACATTTTAACAAAAAGTAATTACAACATAACATAACACAGCACAAATCTTTTTTATTTTTCAGCTCCTACTACTTCCGCCGTCTCCGTGTGACGTAGAGTTTTTCTTCCGTGTCTCTACGACTTGTAATGTTAGCCAATCCCAAGCACTATTAGATCTTGGTAGAAGCATGGTGCATGCTGATTGGCTCACAGACGTTGATGAGATTTACTCCTTTGGTATTGAATGACGAGGCATTTTTTTTATACTGGACACTAGGGAGGCAATCCGGTCGGTGCCTAATAAGCATTGAAGCCGGTACACAGCCCTAATTATAATTAACTAATTATAGCCTGACCTGTGCCTTGATTTTGTTTTTTTAATTATACTTTATTAATCCCACAAGGGGAAACTACACTTTAAACTCCGTTGTTATTACACACATTACACACTGAATTACACACACATGCACTAATGGAGAGATGTCAGAGTAGGGGGGGCTGCCCATTGAAAGGCGCCCCGAGCAGTTGGGTGTCCGGTGCCTTGCTCAAGAGCACCTTGGCAGTGCTCAGGAGGTGTACTGGCACCTCTCCAGCTACCAATCCATACGGGGACTTGAACCAGCGACCCGCCGGTTCCCAACCCAACTCCCTACGGACTGAGCTACCATAACCGTAGTTACCTCAGGACACTTTACAGACAGACTAGGTCTGGACCACACCATGTTCTCATAAGGACTAGCTGACAGCAGCTTCAGTTTTTATTTGTTTATAGGTTATTTTTGGGGCTTTTTAAGCCAATAATATGCAAGGACCAGTGCTGAGCCTTTGAACATGGGGCGCACGCTCTACCAGGTGAGCTCTCCAGACGCCCCGCGGTTTCAGTTTCTACTGAGCTTTCAGACGCGCTCAGGTGAAGATTACATCATCATCCCCGAACAGACTGAGGTGTGACATCAAGCAGCCGGCGGCTTCCACCGCCTCGAGGCTTCAGAGTGCAGAACTCTGCAGACATAAGGCACTTTTTCCTGCTTCAAATCTCCGTTTTTTCCCGAAGTACTGCAGCCTAAAGGATGAGAATGCAATGTCCTAAGAAGAACATTTCATAGTACAGAGAAAAGACACATCTATTTTGTATTTTTCTGTAATCCCAATGCAGACAGACTGTTTGTTTTCAAGCCTCGGAGCGTCCACGTTGTTAATTGTTGAGAGAAACACAACAAGCACCTCAGGCCTTGTTATACATTATTCAGTGAACCCTGTTGTGTCTGCTGTTTGGCTCTTTATTAATCCGCTCAAACTGACCCGTCCTGCCTGCTGTAAACAGGAAAACAGTGTGACAGGTTTCATTCATATTAAACCTGGTAAATCGATAAAAACCTCAACAAAGCATTTAAAATGTAGCTAAAAAGTCTGGTTCTAAGTTGATTTATTCTGTGAAATCAATCGGCCAGAAGCTTTTCCTTCACAGGGCATGAGGTGATTTAAATACGTGTTTGTTTGGCAGTGCACGCTGAAGATGAGTGTAGAAGAAAACAATGTTCTCTGAAATTTTGCTTTAATATATATTTATATTTTAACTTTATTTATGCAGGGAAGGTTCCCTGAGTGGCAGCCTCTCTTTTGCAGGAACGCCCTGATCACATTACCCACAGTTCCACCTTCATACCTGGAAGCTGTCCAGTACAACCACAGTCTGATCTGAGCAGCTCCACTGGAGCAGTTGGGGGTTAAGGGTCTTGCTCAAGGGCACCTCAGTAGAGGTAATGAGGGAGGAAAAGGGGAATTGTGAATTACAACCATAGCTATATCCATCATTACAGCTACAGGAGCTCGAGAGAACAGTCATATGAACACGAGCAACGTGTTCAACCCAAGAACTCCTTGGTGACGGGGTTGATTAAGTTACTGTTGACCATCTGTCTATTATCTTATTAAGAGGATGGACAATTTGATTGGTCCAAACAGCTCTTGTTCAAGTATAGCTGCTCCACAACGGATCCAGTCCAGACCGAACTTGCTGATCTGAAATGTTGTGGGTAGGGCTAAGTCCAGCTGGCATTCAGGCTTTAAATTGGCCTTACTAAGTACCACATGTTCCTGCTAATTGCTCAGTTGCATAAACTGGTTACAAGATTGAACATCAGCACAAATGCATACGCACAGTCTCAACGCAAGCACCTTGGTCTTTAGGGCATCACTGTAGTGTCAATCATGACGTGAAAGCACACCCTGCCATGTAAAATGGCCTAATTGTCCATGAGGATGCTCACTCGCTGACATTTACAGTAAGAGCAGTCAGCTGTGTGCCGGCAAACACAGAGGGAAGCCAGAGAATCACTAATAAGCACATCAGAGGGGCTAGGTTCCTGAATGCAGCCCCAGCTGCCCGGGGAGGCGTTCACTAAACAGGCAGGTAGACGGAGCGGGAGGGTCAGGGCCGCTGGGAGAGAGCCTCGCTGCCTCCATCCATAATGAACAAGGCTTTGATATTCAGCCGGAGGATGCCAGAGAAGATTAGCATGCAGCTTCCACCCACAGCAGCTCCTCTCGGGAATCCGGCTCCCCTGACCTCAACTGATGAGCTACTTTATTATATTGTTATGCTCACGGTGCTATTATGACTGTTGTTATCAGCGTCTACAAGCACTTGGACCAGGATTCACAGTATCTAGGAGAAAACGGATCACACAAAAATATGCATGACTATATCTCCTTACTTTGCAAACCACACAGGATGACATGTAAAGACCACATATATGTTTCTCTTTTGAGGGAGCTAGGCTAACAGTTTCCCCCTGCTTTCCAGTCTTTGTGCCAAGCTAGGCACAACAAGATCTGGACTCCAAATGGCCTCTAATACCCCTTATAAATTAACAGTGTGATGGAGCATAATTGTAGTTATTGTTAGACTCTAGTGCTGTCAAAGGAATGATAAATGTAATCGCGATTAATCACATTAATGTCATTGTTAACTCGCAATTTATCTCAATTCTGGAATTTCCCATTTTTTGGCATCACTAAATAAAATCTATCTTCATCGCACATTTGTATCTATTCTAAATGATTGATTTCTTTTTGTCCCATTATTTTTCCCATTATTTTTTCTCATTTTAATGCTCTTATCAACACGGAAACATGGATTGGCTTGCTTTGTGAAAATGTTTTTTTTTAATTGAAAACAACATTGGCGTATAGCCTACTCTAGCTTTCAATTTCACACGTTAAAATCTCCCTTGGAGCGAATATCTCAAATAATCTAACACTGTCCATCAATAAAAGGGTGCAAAAATACTTTGAAGGGGGGGGGGGGGGGGATTGGCATCAGCTGTTTGCTTGGCCATCAAGTGGGACAAAGTTTGCTAGGACAGAAGAACGTTAATCTCGCGTTAAAAACATTGACGCCGTTAAAATTAAACTCTAAACACAACCATTATATACATGCGTTACACACCATGTTCATTAAACTTATTTCACTCATAAGGAAGTCTCTCCTGGTTAAAATGACTATACAGGCCGTTTGTTTCTACCTTCTAAAATGACCAATGGGAGTGTTTTGAGAAATTAGCGCCTCTGGTGTTGATTGATTGATTGATTGTTATTGTAAAATAAAAAAGGAAAAAGTTGCCTTTTGCTTTTGTTTCTTAAAATGGGACTCGAACTGCGGTCTCCTGGGTGTGTTGGCTTGATCCGTACTGCAGATTCTGGTCATTTTACACTTCTTCACCGTAGTTCCTGCGTTGCTTTATTACTATTTCGTACGTACATACATACTATTTTGGAAGAAATCCAACGCCTGTACATCTCCTCAGGTCTCAGACCTGGATGACAGAGTCGATCCTGACACCGAGTCACAAGGCTCACTGAGACTCCTGATATTTTTGGTTTGCGAACAACACAAAAACCTGCTGCTGATGCCTCAACAATTAATTCTGCTTCTCCTTAAAATAAGATCTGTGTGTGTGTGAGAGCAGGGATCAGCTTTACTCCACTGCTTATCCCCCTCATGAGCCTCACACTCATAGAAAGAGAAAGTCAATACCAGCCGCAGTGTTATTGCCTGGCATCCATAGCTGTCGTTTAAGTGCTGTTGTTTTTATTGTGTGTGTGTGTGTGTGTGTGTGTGTGTGTGTGTGTGTGTGTGTGTGTGTGTGTGTGTGTGTGTGTGTGTGTGTGTGTGTGTGTGTGTGAGGGGAGAGGTCGCCCTGGCCAAGTTGAAGAGAAAATAATACCAGTTTACAGCAGAGAGAGAGGGACGGTAATACTAATGTCTTCTAAAACTAAAACTTCTACAAACTTAGTTGTCACAATGAACAGGCCAACACTTATGAGGTCATAAGGGGCAAGAGTCCAGCTCGGCCCATCTGAGCTTTTATTTTCTCAAAGGCAGAGCAGGATACCCAGGGCTCGGTTTACACCTATCATCATGGACCAGGCTAATGGACCAGAGTCTGGTAGGGCCAGGCTAATGGACCAGAGTCTGGTAGGGCCAGGCTAATGGACCAG
>NC_048414.1:2162757-2181847 GCF_013103735.1 Etheostoma cragini | reverse complement strand
ATGGACCAGAGTCTGGTAGGACCAGGCTAATGGACCAGAGTCTGGTAGGACCAGGCTAATGGACCAGAGTCTGATAGGGCCAGGCTAGGGTTTCTGTAAATATCCTTCACAAACATTTGCTTTCGCGAGATTGACGATGACTGCAGTGCTTTGTTTTTTCTGTAAATCTCATTTCTTTGAACTTGATGAAAGTCGTTTTTTTTTCAGTTAAGGACACTTTAGCTTCAGTCCATCAAATAACAGACGAGTGACATTACCAGCAGGAACATCCAGATTCTTTACCATTATAATAAAATATGTCTGGGTTGGAGGTTTCACTGAAGTACACCACGTACTGTGACAGAACCCATAATTTAGAAAATGATCTCTTTTTCCGCTTGAGGGAACAGTCTGTACTTTGAGAGAAAGGGCCGAATTTAACAATGTAAATATAGGACAGGGGACAGAGCCGAGACTCTGTGCTGAGTCATGATGTTGAATCATGAAACTTGATCAGCCGCAAATGGGTTCAGCAGACGGAGAACCTGGGCTGCAGTTAGGAGGTCATTGATGTCTTCCGAACTGGTAGAAAACGAGGGGATTAAATTGAATAGTCTTGTGTTTTATAACCCTAACATTTCTGTCCTGTTGCAGACGTTCAGTTTAAAGATCTGCTGCTCCAGTTTCTCTCAGGCCTCTCAGATCAGACTCCCACAGTTCTGGGCATTGAACCATTTCTGCTTTGATCGGGCAGGAAGGTGAGTCCGGGCCAAACAGACCAGGACAGCTGCACAGTCCCAGGTTTCAGCCCTCCATTAACCTCAATCTCAATTCCACCTTTAACTTTTAAAGACCTTTCCTTTATACGAACTCTGACAAATCAAGTGTGGACCTTCTCCGGAGTTTCCCCTTCACACATGTAGCACGCAACCCTAGATTGTGCATCTCAAATCTTATACCTACTGGAGAGACGCCGTTGGGTTTAGGCGAGGGATTGCGCCAGGGGGGGATTTAGTCATTTTGAGGCCTAAGGCAAACACAGGCATGGGGCACTTCACAACCCTTGTTATCTCCCTTTTCAGTCCTTATTTATCTGCGAAAAACGTGCTTGTAACTTTTCTCCAGTCTTCACTAGAGCAACCTGGGCTGACGCTGCCGGTGGGTAACTCCTCTTCATCAGTGTTAGCATCGCTAGCGCAAGCACCGGCTTCTTGCTGCTCTTTAGTAACGTTAATGTTCGTGTTGTCAGTAGCCGTCGTGAAAAAGGTTGTTACCTTTGGACGTTTTGCTAAAAACGTTCTGCTTTCTTCCCGCTTCTTCTTCTTTTTTTCAGAACCACTTCGGTAGCTTTGCTTCATTTTCCAGCCGTCTGTAGCCTCCGGCTTACAGCATGCTGAGCTGTTTGTTTACGGTAGGATAATGGAATAGTCCAATGTAGTAGGGACCGGGGGGAGTTCCTCATCATGAATTAAACAATTGGATAGCACTTTAGCGTATCACTGTTTAGAGATATGATTAATTGGTGAAAAGTAAGACAATAAATCGTAACCATAAGTTTACGAGGCGTTTTTACGGGGCCCCTGGTAGCTTAGGGGCCAAGGCAATTGCAGACCATTGCCTAATGGTAAGTCCGCCTCTGGATGGTGCCTGGGTAGAGCGGGCAGGACGTTGGACCTGATGCAGATGACACTGCGGTCACGTAGTCTGTTCGTAATTTGCTCATAAACAACCGAGTCTCATGCCGTTACTTGAATTTATATTTTAATTGAATTTCCTTGAATTTAGACGATCTACTGTAGTCGTCGACCCTCACCGACAGAAGTTCCTGGATTTCATTTTGCATTGGCATCTTCTTCTTTGCCTTTGGATGTTGGTGTTTCTTCTGGTTTTTTGCGCCAGCCGCATGATAGAAACTCCATCAGCGCGCCCTCTCGATCGCTGCTCTACGGAGAGGTTGTCCATGGGTCAGCCCTCCACCTCTTCCTCTTTTTCCTCTTCCCTTTACTCTTCATCAGCCTCCTCTGTCCTTCACACTCTGTGCCACTTGGTATCGTGATAACAGCTTGTGTCGGAGAGAGGCCACATTAATCACTTCAGGGCTTGTGTTTTTCTCTCAGGCACACAAACGACTTGATGCCTCGCTGTTCGTCATACATTTTCCTAATGATTCTTTGATGCGTTGCTGGAATCACCGGTGTGTTTTTGGGGCTCTCGGGGAGTGGAAACTCGCCATCTGTCCCCATGTTTTCCTTCCTCTTCCTCCCTCTCTGTTTCTGGTGGCTGAGCGGAGCCCCGCTGAGGATTCCCCACCGGCCGTCTGACACTAACGGGAGGCCGTTAACCCGGGGGCCTTAGCTTCTTGTACCAGCTGATTGAGCTGTGTGTGTGTGTGTGTGTGTGTGTGTGTATATATATAGATGTGTGTGGGTGTGTGTGTTTGGCTAACTTAGTGGGCTCATTATTGCTATTAGTATTATATTAGTAGTATATATTAGTAATTAAACCTAAACACCTTATGGAGGTCAAAATTGCCTGCAAGCTTCTCATGTACAGTACTATGCAACTGAAAATTGTGTAGTAGTACACAATGTAGTGATGACACAATCGTTAGTCTTTATGAATGAAGTTCCACTTCTGGGATCGCGCCATGGCATCCGGAAATGTCCATTTGGCCGGATGTCCGTTACCTACCACTTTCTTTGTGTTAGCATTTCAACCTCCGGTGGATTTCTGAGGACTATGGTTACCTGGTCCTCAGGTCTCTGCAGGGTAAATCCAGACAGCTAGCGAGACTATCTGTCCAATCTGAGTTTTTTGGCACGACTAAAACAACTTTTGATCCTACACATGTTCCACCAAAACAAGTTCCTTCCCGAGGCTGTTTAACAGCGGCACTGTGGCTCCGCTCGGCGCTTAGCGCCCCCCAACACGGGTTGTGATTGGTTTAAAGAAATGCCGATAAACCAGAATACGTTTTTTCTTCAATCCAAGAATGCTGTGTGGCGGTAGCCAGACCTTCCTCCACCACAGCGCTGTGGAGGAAGGTCTGGCAATACGAGACTGAAGTTATTCACACATTTGCATTGCAGTGCATGTGTGACAGGGGCTATTCTCTGCAATATGCTGAAAAACACTTGTTCTCCTCTAACTGAAACTGTTTTTAATCACTCCGTATTTCCAGTTGCTTCCATTTTCCCTCCATGTCAGTGAAACTCATCCCTTACAGATCTTTAACATTTAAAGTCCCAGAGGCTCCCCTCCCTGATTCAAAAACCTTCGACTGAAAGCAATTGATGTTTTTATTGATCCACAAAAAAAAAAAACTGCAAGTGAAAACCGCTGCCAAACATTCACCGCTTTGACTTTCCCACCAGTCAGCTGCAGAGTAAAAACTCTAAACGACGCCTGGTTACGTGCCAGCGTACATCGGCCCGAGGAGACGAGACCATCAGCCAGAACCGCTAACCACTAGATTGATTCCAGTAAATGAGCCAAGCAGTCGACCATCTGTTTGTTTTAATGAACACTTTTGGAATGATTCCTTCAGATTATCAGGTTTATGTGCAGGTAGAGGAGGGAAGAGAGGTTTCCATTGGTTTAATGTAGTAACAGTTAAACAAGTATTGTACTTAACCCTCATGTTGTCCTGGGGTCAAATTTGACCCGTTTCCAAGTTTTTTTGAATATCAGAAATATGAGAGGTCGAAAATGGCGGACAAGGCAAAAGGTCTTGGAAAAAGTGACAAAAACTATATTCAAAAACACTGGAAGTAAGCGTCAAAAACTTTGGAAAACCCGGCTAAAATGTTGAAAAAGTGACAAAACGTCAACAAATGAGACAATGGAAGGTAAAAACTATTAAAATGTTGAAAATAAATAAATAATAGCTTAAAACTTTCTATGAAAAGCAACAAAACACTGAGATAGGGACACCAAAAGTGTTATTTTTTCATGTTGAGGGAAACAACACACGGGTTAAGTACAATTTTGAGGTTCCTGGTGCATTTTCTGCGACTTTATACTTTCTCAGAGGAAAAAAAAACCTGTATCTCCAGATGTGATGAGAAAAACTCTCGTCCTTCTTAAGATAAACAGAGTCTGTAAAAGCCTCTTGGACCAGGTAGAAAATGCATCGTCACGACGTTTTTGATCACCTACGACACCTTTAAGATGCCATTAAAGTCAAAGTCAAAGTACTTTCTATGGTCTCTGTTTATGGGACATTGAGTAACTTACTTTGCTGCAAGAGTTACACACACACCTACAAGCACAGGGTTAAAAAAATTAGAAGACAAATGTACAGTCAACATATGGGAGCCTGTGCAAATTGCAGATTTACAATTTTCTATACTAAATAAGATAACAGCCATACTTCAATACAAAAAAACACAATTTCATTCATACTTTTCATCCATCACAGTCACAGAAATACATTAAAAACATGAATCGCTGCTCATTAACGACTTTTACTGCGAGAGGGACAAACGAGTGCTTACACCTGTTATATTTAGAGGAACCCTGTCCCTCTTTCCTGAGTTCAACAGCTCAAACTGTGAAAACCAAACATGACAGACATCAGACAGTGTGGTCTTAGCCGGCCTGGTTGTTGCCTGTTCAAAAAGCTCCTGCGGGTTGAGGGGTGCAGGTGTTCCCATAATTAACTTCACCTGCCGTCTTAACCAGATTAAAAATCTGGGTTTTAGATCTTACTGTCAAATTCCCCAACCAGCTGGTAACACCATGCCAAAGATCTGACTCTACTGTTGCTCTATGGAGAACTAGAACTGGACTTTACAGCATTTAAGAGCTATAGAGTTTGGGATGGTTAAAGACTGGGTCCTGCTTTCTACCCCCCCCCCCCCCCCCCCCCCCCCCCCCCCCCCCCCCCCCCCCCCCCCCCCCCCCCCCCCCAGATGTACATCCAGACGGCCACGCTGACCGTGTCCCTCAGCCTCAGCGCCTCCGTCTCCCTGGGCATGCTCTACATGCCCAAGGTCTACATCATCATCTTCCACCCCGAGCAGAACGTCCCCAAACGCAAACGCAGCTTCAAGGCCATCGTCACCGTGGCAACCATGACCAGCAAGCTGTCGCAGCTGGCGGCCGAGCGGCCCAACGGCGAGGTGAAGACGGAGCTGTGCGAGGGCGTGGAGGCCAGCGGTGAGTGGGACCAACTCGATGGGTTGTTGGATTTAATTAATTGTTTTTATTTAATTTTAAATTCCTTTATTAGTCCCACAAGGGGAAATTACAATTATACACTCTGTTGTTATTACACACACACACACACACACACACACATACACACACACAAACACACACACACACACACAGGTCCTACACATGCACTAAATGTTTGGCATGTCAGACAAAGGTGCCCCGAGCAGTTGGGGGTTCGGTGCCTTGAGGTTCAGGAGGTGAACTGGGGACTTGAACCTGCAACCTAAGTGGGCCCCGGGGACTGGTAAACTCAATGGGTTGTTGAATTTAATTAATTGTTTTATTTCATTTTAACTTCCTTTACTAGTCCCACAAGGGTAAATTACAATTATACACTCTGTTGTCACACACACACACACACACACACACACACACACACAAACAGGTCCTACACATGCACTAAATGGAGACATGTCAGGTGACAAGGCGCCCCGAGTTGGGGGTTCGGTGCCCAGGAGGTTAACTGGCACCTCTCCAGCTACCAGTCCACCACCACACAGGGACTTGAACCTGCGACCCTCCGGGTCCCGAACTAACACCACACGGAATGAGCCACTGCCACCCCGATGTAAAAGTACAGACAATCTGATTGGTTGAAAACAAACATCATGGTTTAACTCTTTTGCACTAGTGACGATAAGTTAATGTTCAGTATAGACAAACATGAACATAATAAAAACTTGTATTAAAGTATTCTAAAGTTTAGAAAAACCCAGAACCTTCTTGGTCTGAGGCCACAGGGCCAACAATTGGGCCACCACGCTGCCCCTTGGCGTCGACCCCGGCTGGTTTTTTAACCCTCGTGTCGTCTTCACGCCAAAATTAAAAATCAACAATTTTGTTGACGCTTGTTATCGATGTTTTTAACTTTTTCTTACTCTTTTGTCCCTTTTTTTTGACGTTTTCAACACTACGTAACACTTATTAACTTTAGTCTTACAGTTATTTTTTGAATTTATGGTCAATAAACCTCATTTATAGGAAATTATACCTAATGTTTGAGTTATTAAAAGCAGAAATCAGGAATTATTTAGACTTAAATTAAAGGAATGGATGTTGATAATAATCACAGACTGGAATATGTCAACTTTTACTCAATACTATTTCAAAAACACTTCAGTTTGTTTTTCAAATGCTATAAAATTGAATAAGATGCCCCAAAATTAATGAAAGTAGAGATTTGTACTTGCCAAAGAGCGTTGGGTGGAATCAATCATGTTATTTTGGGGAATTAAAAAGAACATTGATATCGGACAACATGAGGACAACATGGGGACAACATGAGGACAACATGAGGACAACATGAGGGTTAATAAATTAGAAACGTTGAACATAATACATAATATAGTCCGATAGTGTTTGTTCACACTCAGTGGTGAGTCCGACTTTGTGAAGTTTGAAGAGCAATAACCACAACAAAAGGCACCGTGAGTTATTAACTTCTCCAAAAGTCGGCCATGTGGAGGTGAAGCGCCGCCGTCTCCGCGGTAATGAGGATTTAACAGGAAGTCGACTTGAAGTTTGTTTGGACGTCACCTGAGACCAGATCTGATGAAAAGTGTTTACAGCTCCGAGTTTCACTTCAAAGCGGCATCTCGGCCCATCAGCAGTTTGTTTGTTTACTCGTGGAGATGTGCTGACTCAACCCATGAGCCTAATCTAACAGGCAGCAGCTCCCGGGTCGGGTTCCCCGTCTCCACCAGACCCAGAGAGGGGCTCCCTGAGCCTCGTTTACCCTGCAGAGGGTTCGCTGTGGGGGGACCAAGTCTCCACAGATCATCGTTTTTACATTTAGTTTGAATGCCCATGATCCCCAGAGGATGAACCCCCAAATCAATTGGTGACCCTTGTGTTGTCTTCCCGTCAAAGTTGAAAATCCCAACTTTTGTTGACGCTTTACAAAGTTTTTTAAGTTTTTCTTACGTTTTCTTTTTTTATGTTTTTGTCTCTTTTTCAACACTTTTGACACTTTTTTACTTGAATGTTTGTCACTTTTTTTACATTTTCATCCCTTAGTAACACTAACTTAATAACTTTTAAGTTTAAGTTAAGTTTTACAGTTATTTTTGGAATTAATGATCAATAAACCTCATCTATAGGAAATTATAGCTAATGTTTGAGTTAGAAAAGCAGAAATTAGGAATAATTGAGACTAAAATTAAAGGAATGGATGTTGATGATAATCACAGACTGGAATATGTCAACTTTTACTCAATACTATTTCAAAAACACTTCAATTTTCTTTTTCAAATGCTATAAAATTGAATAAGAGGCCCCGAAATTAATGAAAGTAGAGATGTGTACTTGCCAAAGATCAAGTGTGAAATCAATCATGTTATTTTGGGGGAGTTAAACTCTTGAACTCCGGGGGATTGAAGCCAAGTCTCACTTAACCAATCCGCTGTTTTGCTCTCCTCACCTCAGTGCCGCCGACGAAAACCACCTACGTCAGCTACACCAACCACGCCATGTGAAGAAAACGCCGGCTTCAACACCAGGACGTCACGGGGACATTTAGAAAAGAAGCAGATTTCTGCCACAAGTCATCGTGTGGTGCTCGGAGCAACGCGAAGGATCCGGAGGAGGGAGGATTTGAACCATCACATCTGTGCTGGTGTTATGTTTACAGACAGCGGGGGAACAGGTGGAACCATAAAAACCACCAGAGAGGCCACGAGGGAAGCAGGAGGGAGGACGGGAACCCTGAAAGTAAAACAAAAACAAAAAACAAGTGTTTCAGAGATAATTGTGGGGACCAATCATATCTGTTGTAATTCTAATTGTGCGTTTAAAAAGAAAAAAAAAAAAAAAAAAAAATCGTGGTTGTGAAAATTCCTTGTCGTCCGTCCGTCCGTCCGTCGACCTGCATCACGAGACGAGTCCGTCGCTGTTTTTTCGGCTAAACTGATTTTGGTTGTGACGTGTCTAAATGCCATGGTTGACTTGAAGCATGCCCGTTTTTTATACAAATGATCTATTTATAATAAAGGAATGTTTCACACGTTGGTGCCATGTTTGGGTCTGTTTAAGGGGGGAAAGGGTTTGGATGAGAGAGTTACGGTTGCGTTGTTGTGTTTTCGGGGTTTTGGTGTCTTCTTCATTTCCCCGTCAGTCAGTCGGAAGCGTTGGTGCTGCGAAGATGTCGTTGATCCGGACACGTGAGACTCTTCTGGACACGAGGTAGGTGTTCTCCTCCCCTTCCGCTATCTCCACTATTATATTTGCAAAGGGCACCAACGGACGCCGCTCAAATGCCTCTGGGCGCAGTTGGATAGTCCTTCAGCCAATCAGAGCAACGATCCAGGTGATGTAACAGCATCAGCGGGTCGCTGCGCTTCGGTGGCCGCCATGTTGAATTGTAAGCAAATCTATCGTCATCATGGAAAGCCCGCTTCAAGCCGGTTGTGATTGGTGCTCTTGGCCGGGCTGACTTGCAGATTAATTTTCAAATTTACCAGGGGTTTGTCAGCGTTTTCCCTGGCTAACATATTATTAGATAATATAAATCAGCCTGTTTGGCAGCACGGTGGCTAAGTGGTTCACAGCATCACAGCAAGAAGGTTCTGGGCTCCAGACCCAGGTCCGGATTTGCCTTTCTGTGTGGAGTTTGGATGTTGTTTGCGTTGGTTTCTTCCAGGTGCTCCGGTTTCTTCCCACCATAAAGATGTGCATGCTTGGTAGGACTACAGTTAAAAAATAGCAAATTAGATCAAATTGGCGCATTCACAGAAATGTTGATTAATGTGCATTGTCCTAATCAAATATTTAAAATATTCTATTTGTGGAGAAACAACCCATTGATGATAGGCTTACAGGCCTATAGGTAAGGTAGCCATCCACAGATCCAGTTCATCATAAAGATTCACTCTGCCACATGTGTGTTTAACATTAAAACATGATTTATAAAATCATGGCAACATTTATTATTTTATTGGCTTAGTTTTATGCACTAAAAAGATACGTATAGAGGCTTTAGGCCCAGTATTGCAGGCCCAGTTTAATATGAAACTTTATTTTATACAAACTATGTAGTTGGGGGTGTAGTAAGAGGATCCTTGGCTTAAAAAGCCCCGTGCTGCAGAGAACTTCTTCCACCACTTAATAACTTAGCAAACACTACACCTCCCATGATGAAGCTGCAGAGCAGGAAAAGAACGCGGTTCGACCTTAAACATCATACAAAGTCTGGCAGGAAGCTCCCACTGTGCGCCTCATTAAAGAACTTATAGAAAATAAAAAAAAGACAGTTGATGTGATCGATGCGTGCTGTGGAACGGGAGTCCGGATCAATAGGAGCCGCCAGAGAGAACTCACCATGCATGTAATGAATATTTCTGCATCTCCTGGCGGAGAAGAAGAACAAGGACGAGAACAGCTAGAGTCTGAGCGATGAAGCCCAGTTGGGCATCCTGCTTTTATTTCCCCAGATGCCGAAAAATACTGAAGAAGAAATTCTCCAAATCTTTATGTCTTTTTATCTGTTTGACCAGGTTGTTTCTGTCCTCGAGCCTTCGCTCTCTCCCACTTTCAGCTCTCAGGTAAGAGTTTGTAGTTAGACTTGTGTTCATCTGACGAAATGTTTTGCATCGTTTCAGGTGTTTTTGTAAGATTGTGCTTCTGAGAATATAAGAAATCAACAGTGGGGGAAAGTTATAAGTAGATTTACTCAAGTACTGGACTTAAAGATGTGGAATTTTCTGCCACTAGGCGACTTTTAACCCTTGTGTTGTCCTCGGGTCAAATTTGAGCCGTTTTTTATTTTTTATTTTTAATATCAGGAACTCGGCTTTCTTTCAACAATATTGCCTAAAAATAACATGGATGCCATACAATGTTTTTCAGGTAAAATAAATGATTACTTTCACTGAATTTGGGGTGTTTTATTGAATTGTATGGCATTTTAAAAAAAGTGACCAAATCCTCGGAAAAAATGACAAAAAAGAGACAAGCGGTGAAAATAAACGAGAATTGTTTTCTTTATAATGTGATAAAAATTAGGTTTATTGGCTATGAATTAAGAAAAAAACAAACAGCAAAAACATAGGAAAAAGCACCAGAAGCTGATGGTTGATGGGAAGACAACACAAGGGTTAATAAAAACGATAACAAAAAACTGATAAATGCCGTCATACAGCTTCTCCTGGTTAGGTTAATTCGTCAGTGTTCTTTGTTCTTGGAGGTTTTTACTGGGAGTTGAATTATCTTCAAGTCTCCACCTCTCTAAAACAATTGGATCCGCTGAATAAAACTGGTTTAAATGCTGAATAAAGCAGATTCAAGTTAAAAATCTGTGTTTCTCTGATGCTGTTGGACTCGTCTGCTGCTAACGTTTGCTTGGTCTCGCGTTGCCAGATTGTCCTCCACAGCGCCCTGGAAGAGGGTCTGGCAGGACCACGCCAGTGTCTGGCAAGTTACTTTACTTTTTACTTTTTACTACAGTTACTTCTTCCATAAGGTGACTAAATTAGATACCCAGTTACAAATTATAAAAGTCAATAATGCGTTACTTTTTTTGCGTTTTTTTTTTATTTTTTATGATGAATCTGAATATTTTAAAGAAAAGGACACTTAATACAACACATTATTAAAAGGAACTGTACACACAACATATAAACTCGTTTATATAAACTATAAACGCCCCCATTCAGTTGCCATGTAGAAATAATATGCGTGTCTCCATTTCAAACATCACTGCAGGTTGATTGTGGCCGACAACGCTGTCGTGGTTAGCTCGCCGAAACTCTACTGCCGAAGTTGCTGGCTGGCTACGCAACGTTAGCTATATCCGCTAGCATCCGTACAGGCTAAATATAGCCAGTTAGCTTTGTGTGTAACGTAACAAAAACCCACCCATCTCATTGGAGCGAAGCTTACTATTTCATTCAATACAATTATGGTACAAAAGGTTCACTAACGCCACATGTATGATGTTGACAACATGGACGCACATATAGGCAACACCAAAGGCAGTCGTAATATTTACCTAGCAGGCTAGGCTAACGCTGTTGTGCTAACATCCGGGCGGCGTAGCGTTAGCTAGCTGTCTGAACTTGTGAAAAGCCGAACAACATCCCCCGTCTAAGCTATGTTTCACTTTTCCCTCCATTATTATTATAAATATAATAAAGTCACATGGACTTGGTCGAGACCATAGACTGTTAATATTAAAAGAGCAGAAGCCACATTAGGGCCAGACCAGTGGTAAATACAACGCAGGCTGCTCTGTTTGCTCACCAACGTGACGTCACGCAATGCATTGTGGGGGGAAAAAGGAAACACTGTAAATAGTGCCTACTTTTCGTATTATATTCAGTTTTGCGATATCCAACACCATCAAATTCAATGGATAACAGTTCAAATATTTACTACCAACAAGCAAATTGCACAAATTAGTTGCAAAACTAACCCTGCAACATGGGCTTTAAGCACTTTATCACTATGGTGCCTCTGAGCAACTCTTGCAGGAACAAACAAGGCTCCACCATCAGCATTGCATCCAGATCTTTTAATACATCAACGGTCGTGACACACACCTACACCACGCCCGTAGTTCCTCACCGGACCCTGAAAGCATTTCTTGAAACATTGCAAGATTGATTTTCATGCGATATGTGGTCCCGCCAGAATCCATCTGTCCTACCAGCCAGGCAGGAAGGGGAAAAGTTAACACGCTCAACAGTAGTTTCATACACTGGTTCTAAAACAGTGGGGCCCCTAAGTTCCCTAAAAGAGAAAGTCGCTCCCAGAGAGCATCAATCCACCCAGTAACAATAATGCATACTAATCATCAGCACTCGCTGTCTGCAACGTTGGGCTCAGCACAGAGAGAAGAACCGTGGGAACCAGAGTTGTGACAGACGGCTTCGAAGAGGAAGAAATCAGCCGAGCACGTTGGCAGAAGACGCTGGGTTGTGTTTATGAAGTGACTGCCAGGAAGTAGTCAGCGCCAGGGTGGACACTGCCAAAATAATCAGCAAATATAAAATAAAATGAAGCCCACTGATGAGACCGAGAATCCGAATTAGAATAAAAAGACAGACTGCTCATTTACATCACTGCTCTAAAGGGGGAAAGTCAACCAAGACTACAATTACAGCCCTGTGAACATTCATAATAAATGTTTTAGTGTATGCCTCCATGTTTAAGTGTGTTGTTGGAGCCATTACAACACTTTGTTTATGTTAATGTATGTAATCTGCAGCTTTATGTCTGAGCAGTGCCTGTGAGGGCATAAAGGGAATCAGGTACAGGTGGAGGAACGAGGGAAGCCTTTCTTTTCACTGTCAGTCGTGTCAGTTTGAATTGAATTGTTTGACAAGGAAATCAATGGAACTGAAGCTGAAATGAAATGGACTAATGATTGTGCGACGGTGAGCAGGCCGTTAAGGGAAATAAATGGGACATTGCACCGAAAAGCAGACAGATTGTGGACATCGATTATTGGCACGCAAGTTCTCCCCTGATCCCAGCTCACTGGACTAATGTAGGAGTTAATAAAAGACTACATGCCTGATGTGTCATTTTTGCGGAAGTTCTACTTCTACTACACTTTAAAATACTGTGTTGCAGCGTTGTACTCAAGACCACCTTACAACTCCGTCCCAGCCCCGGCAGTCAGTTTGTTTAGTAGAAACAAAATAAAACATCCGGTTCATTTTCAAAATAAAATAGACCATGCTCATGGCGGATCATATCTCCCTGCACTACACCTTGAAAGCACAGCACAGAGCTGTGTCCCCTCTGGTCCTCTGGATGGTCTGGATGGTTTTGTGGTTTCATTCTACATGAATTTGCGAGATCTCGTGGGTCCTTGAGAGTTCAGCTGTCAGTCATGGTTCAGCCACAAATCCGGACCTGGTGGGTGTTAACGGATGGTGGAGCACGGAGCCGATCCGCAGCCATTCCACAGTTGGTGGAAATCCAGGGTCAGCCAGACCTTCATCCACAGCACAGCAAAGGAGGGTCTGTCAAGTCCACACAGCAATGATGGGAGAAAAACGTGCTCTGGTTTATTGGCATTTCTTTAAGCCAATCGCAATCGTCTTGGGAGGCGCTAACAGGAAAATCCGATGGACAGATAGTCTATCTAGCTGTCTGGATTTACCCTACAAAGATCTGAGGACCAGGTAACCATAGTCCTCAGAAAGCCACCGGAGTTTAGAACGTCAACACAAAGAAAGAGGAAAGAAAAGGACATCTGGCAGAATTTTCACTTCGTGAACAAATGCCGGATATGAAACGTCATCGACATAGACTAAAACTGCAAAGACTTTCTTCCCCTTAAAAAATGCTCATAAATGTTGTTTGTTCAAGCTGAAATCATGAACTCTATTTACGTTTCTAGTAGCAGCGGCCTCCAGCTGCCGTAGTGGTCATGATGGGTGCAAAGCAGAAAGAAAGGTGATGTTTCATTTTCCACACAAGGCGACAGGTTGGAGAGGTTCACCCGGCAGGGCAGGGGTTTGAGTGCTGTTAAAAAATAAAAGTAAAGGGAGAGTTATTTTTTGAATATTAACTAACAGCGAGTTAGCGTTCAGCGTCTGTAACCACAAAGTTTTTAGTTTTTGTGCCTAAACATAATCAATCTGCGACCACGTTGAAGACGCATTTTCAAGCATGACCTTATGGTTGAAAACCCTGACCAAAGTTCTCTGGTTTAGATACAACGTCGTCTTTCCGCAAACAATGGGGACCTTTTTAGGAAAAGCTCCTGTAGTCGTATTAGAAAATAGGAACAAACAACCGATGTGGTTTGGAGGACCTCAGTGATATTGCATGTGGTATTCCCCTCTCTCGGCTACATTATTAGCAAATAAAATTTTCATTTACTGTACCTAAGTAATATTTTTTAGTACTTACACCTAAAGCACCCATATTATGCTCATTTTCAGGTTCATAATTGTATTTTGAGGTTGTACCAGAATGGGTTTACATGGTTTCCTTTTCAAAAAACACCATATTTTTGTTGTACTGCACATTGCTACAGATCCTTTTTTCACCCTGTGTGTTTGGGTCTCTGTTTTAGCTCCAGAGTGAGACATCTCCCTTCTATCCTATCTTTGTTGGGAGTCGCACATGCTCAGTAGCTCGGTAAGATCCCATCAGCTAGATAACTCTTTCTCCAGCTTTGGTCAGTCCAAGGCAGGATTAGCTGGGAGACTTCTTCTAGACCAGGGACACTTGTGGAACACCTGTACAACAGGGACAGGAAGTAGAACAGGGACAGGAGGTAGTTCTTTTGGAGATCATGGTCAACTAGTGGCTGTTGTAGCAGTTTTTTGTTTTTTTGCCATTGAGAACGAGCTAGCATGTGCTACGGTTAGCCACCTCGTCTCTAGTGACGTAGAAAGCCGTGCAGATGTTGAACAGCTCACCTAGAGCCTGAAGTCAGAGGACGTTCAGAAACCGGGTCTCACTCAAAACAGCATGGATGGTTATTTTTCCTAAGTTTCTATGCGTTTGGAAGCACCAGAGACACAAAATATATTAAAGTGCCCAAAATATGGGCACTTTAAAAAAGGATCTTAATACTTTTATATCTCTT
Organism: Etheostoma cragini; assembly: GCF_013103735.1. Classification (NCBI taxonomy): domain Eukaryota; kingdom Metazoa; phylum Chordata; class Actinopteri; order Perciformes; family Percidae; genus Etheostoma; species Etheostoma cragini. The sequence goes on along the minus strand of NC_048414.1, from coordinate 2,167,104 downwards.
TCTATAACCTAATACAACAATAACACACACACATACACTCTCTCTCGGCATCTTATCTTCAGTAATACAGTCGGCACCGGCGGGGAATCCTGCGAAATCAGCTTAATTGGCTCTTTGACAGACTCACTGTAGGTTTTTCTCATTACTAAGCACTTTCATCCAGCCGCTGTAGGTGGCCCCGGGGCCAATTACTTTCTGAGAGTTAACAATGTTTTAATGAATCTGCATTTGCAGAGAGGAGGAGGAGGATGTGAGGAGCCGCCGATTGATTCAAAATGGGCTTCTGTCGTAAGTAAACGTCTGTTAGCGTCATGCAGAAATGCTAAAGTGTTCCATTTTATGTGATTGACTGACGTCAGTTTGAGGCACAGAGTTCAGAGTTTCAGTTTTAACATGAATATGTCCTTCAGTCACATTAACATCAATATTAAATGATCTCTATTAGCAGCGGGACACTCAGATGTACAATACGTAAATCTGTGAACGTAGCGTTATGAGCACCATGGCTGTGATATATTAGCTTACGTCGTAGTTAACAAGCCTCCAGTATACCGTCCTGCAGCAGGCCAATATACTGTAAATTGCGAGCATTTAAAAGCGCCATAGAATGAAAGCATTACGTACTTGTGCTATGATACGTCTGAGTGCAGACTGGGATATTCCCATTCCTATGACTGTTGAATGAATGATCCTGATGCCAGTATATGTAATGGAGCAAAGAGTTTAACAACGCTGAGTTGGCGATTCATTGTCACCTTTGGTTTCTTCCAGTAACTTTAATGTTGCATGGCCGCTTAATCTATAATGCTCAAGGATTTACACCGCTGAAAAAGTGTGATCCTGGGGTAAAAATCCTTTCAGCTCGTCTGCTTGACTCGCTCTGACGACTGCTGCCATTTCACCAGGAGGCATGTGCGAGGAAACCCACTTACGCCTGGTTTACGCATGCTTTTATGAGTACATACCACAGAATCCATAATTAGGCTCACTGAACGCTTCCAATCCGATCTCTTAATGGGAAACTCCCACTTTCCCTTTCTACATCCTATGAATGCATATGCATGACAGAGGAAGCACAATTTGCCATTTTTAATCCCCGTGACAGGAAGTCTGCTTTCACCTCAGTGCGGTCTGTTTGGACAATACATTTCTCGGCATGCTTTTACGTGCACGTTGCAAAATAAATACTCCTGAAGTGGGCGCAGAAGCGTTGAAGCGAGTCTGTGACCAGCTTCAGTCAATAAACCTCCAGTGCTTTGGTCTTTTTATTCAGTCTTGACTTTGCTGGTTGTTGGAGTTAATAGAACAATCACAAAGGTTATTATTTATTATCTATAAATGGGAAATAAATACAATGTAGGATTGCAACAGAATCATATCATATTTGTTCCAACAAAGAGTCACAATGAAATCAATTTATATAGTGACATATTAAACACAACAATATGTAGGGACAATGTAGAGCAAGCTGGTTATTTTTGCAGATTTGAACCACGACAGGGAAAAACACCATATCATTTCATATAGTATGCACGAGAAGTTATTATCTATAAAGGATTATCTAAATATCTATTAATCCATTGTCAATTGACTAATCTTTTCAGATGTAGTGTTTAACACTCTTTGCATGTGTTTGTTTGCAGATATCTGTATTTTCTTTAAGACGCTAAAGCTGTGCGAGAGATGTAGTGAAGTACTCGAGATCGGTCTTGGTCTTGAGGTCTGTGTCAAGACCAAGACCGAGACAGTTTTTGAAGATCTAGATCTCGGGATCACCTGCATTTTCTTTCGGTCTTGTCTTTTTTATTTTAGCTCGATTCATTTAATAAGGCTTTTTTTTTTTTTTTTTTATGGGAATGTGGATCTTTAAGGTCAATTTGAGGAGTGACCATGCAGTGTGGGACTCACACTGGTCTCGGTCTTGATACATTCTGGTCTTGGGGATGACTTGGTCTCAGGTTAGGTGGTCTGGTAACAATATTTTCTTTGAGATGTAGTCGAGTAAAAGTTTAAAGTGGAAACCTTAAATTTGTACTTAAATACAGTACTGAGTACATGCAGTCCACCGCGATCTGTTATAAATACTCAGTGGGAAACCCTGATGGGGTTTGTGAAACAGTGTAATAACCCTTTAGGTGAGAGAGCTTCTATCAAAACCTCCAGACTGCTGATTGAAGCATCTTCAGGAATCCATATTTATTGTAACACGAGTCCAGCTGCTTTAATCGGCCTTGGTATGAGAATATAAATATAAATAATGCTCCTGTTCCCGTCATATTGTCAGCTGATTTCACAACTGGCCACAATCCAGCTGATGGATTCTGACGCACGAACAGAGCGTTTTTTTTTTTACCTTTCAGCGATCGATGCCGGTCTGTGTGCATGTGTGCGTGTCTGAGGTCTTAATTGGCTGCAGCTGGTTCGGTCCTAGGTGGTCTCTGAACTGCAGCAACACATTCAGCGCTAGTGGTTTAGAGAATGGTCGGTTAGCTCACTAAATGCCTGCTCTTGTGGGAATTACTAGAACTGTTGGGACCTTGTAAGTAACAGAGGGTGGTCTAGACCTTCTCCATCAAGTTTCTAAAGATGTTATGAATGGATACTATAAATGAAAATTGAAGTAAAATGGAAACTTCCCCGATTCTTTTTCAGAAAGAACAAAATAAGAAGCCTCGCTTTTTCTTCTGACACAATAAATGTGAAATGAGACACGAGACATGAGTGGTTAAAAATACACGGCAGTTAATAAATAATTAGGGTATTATTACAGTATACACTCTGAAAACCAAACTGTTCAGCAATATAATAACTCAAATTGGGTTGTTTGTCCTGCTTTGAAAGGCCTGAAGTTAGAATTTTAAACAAAGCTGTAAAAAAGTGAATCCCAAAGAGCTGAGTCTGCATGTCCCACTCCTGATTTACGACCTGAGCCAACTGCGGACTAAAGTTTCATCTTATTTTTTTTAACCTGAACTCAAAATGCCATCTGTGATACAGAGACTCTTAAAACTGTCCAGAAACTACAAATCCCAGAACCCACACACACACACACCCTCTCCTAAAATAAAAGAACTACACTTGCAACAGCTTGTCTGTTTGTGTCTCTCAAATGAAACTGCTCTCACACACCACGTTTATTTATAGGTAAACACTTCTTCACACATCGGTGTAGGCGTGCGCTCGCGGCGATCTTTTTTTACATATTAAACATGTTCAGATCACTCACTGGGACTCTTGTGTGATGCAAACATGTAGATCAGATGGCTGATTAGCATGTGAGATCTTCTGTTTATATCTCGCAGGTGTCTGTTGACTATTTAAAAACCGCACAAGGAAAACAAATAGATTAAATACATAGATCTCTTTTTCCAAACTCATACATACAGTATGTACATCAGCATGAAGAAGTCATTTGTATTCATTCCACTTATTTAATATGAGAATAGTAGATAGTTGTAGCTAGTTGAGTCCTAAAACACAGGGCTTTCGAGCAAGGGAGCGGAGTTTGTTTCCTAGAAGTTAGGGGACTACACAATACTTTCATCTGGGAAATGGGTGTCCATGTCCTGGAAGTACAACTAGTTAAAGGTCCCTTGACAAGGTGCTCTTCGGATGCTTTTATATAGACCTTAGTGGTCCCTAATACTGTATCTGAAGTCTTTTATATAGACCTTAGTGGTCCCCTAATACTGTATCTGAAGTCTCTTTTATATAGACCTTAGTGGTCCCCTAATACTGTATCTGAAGTCTCTTTTATATAGACCTTAGTGGTCCCCTTATACTGAATCTGAAGTCTCTTTATATAGACCTTAGTAGTCCCTAATACTGTATCTGAAGTCTTTTATATAGACCTTAGTGGTCCCCTAATACTGTATCTGAAGTCTCTTTTATATAGACCTTAGTGGTCCCCTAATACTGTATCTGAAGTCTCTTTTATATAGACCTTAGTGGTCCCTAATACTGAATCTGAAGTCTCTTTATATAGACCTTAGTAGTCCCTAATAATGTATCTGAAGTCTCTTTACAGCCACTAGAGCTTTCTGTATGTGCCATTTCTGAGTTTGTAGCTATTGAAGAGGGGGGGGGGGGTCTTGACCAACTGCGACTTTGCTCGTTTGAAAGCCATGATGTCTCTCTCTTATGGGTTGGCCAAATTCTCTGGGTGGGAAAAGCAGAGAAAGGGGAGGTAATAAAGCTGCCTTGCCTTGCCTTACCAAGTACATTACTTGAGCCAATGTACGTTGAGTATACATTTTTTTTGCATTAATATGCGTTCCCCCAGCCTGCCTATGGTCCCCAGTGGTTAGAAATGTTGATAGGTGTAAACCGAGCCCTGGGTGTTTTAAA
>NC_048414.1:2161222-2162747 GCF_013103735.1 Etheostoma cragini | reverse complement strand
TCAGATGGGCCGATCTGGAATCTTGCCCCTTATGAGGTCATAAGGGGCAAGATTCCAGATCGGCCGATCTGAGCTTTAATTTTCTTTAAAGGCAGAGCAGGATACCCAGGGCTCGGTTTACACCTATCAACATTTCTAGCCACTGGGGGACCAACACAGTTTGCGAGCTCTGCCATGTGCTTGTACCATAATCTTCCACTGGCAACACGACTAACATGGCAGCCAACACATAGATGCATCTATTAAACCAACAACAACACAAACTACTCTCAAACTTCTAAGTTACTCAACTCGTGCAAATGCAATTACAAGTGCATTAGGAGCATTCGTAGCAGCAGACATGGGACCTAATTCAGTGGTTAAAACTCCTGTTCTAGGTATTTCATTAGCGTGCTAGAACCTGTTTTATGGTTTTTGTTTTCGTTTATTTGTGAACTTGAATGTTTTGTGAAGAACACTGCAGTTACAAAAGAAACTAGATGGCAGGTATAAGGTATTGTAACATAATTTATGTTGTTAATAAATGTTTTCAATTTGACGATGTAGTGTGGTAAATTGCGAACAAAGGTCAGACATATTGCATTAAAGTCTAGTTTAAAAATGGCACAGCAACCTGTGCTTTACAAAGAATTAATGTAAAAATCTAGAATTTAATCGTGACATTAGAATTAAAAATGCAATCAAATCGAGGATTTGGAGTATCGTGACACCTCTACTGCTGATACACACACACCTGCCCATAAAGACACTATCAGTGTATTTAAAGTCTCTCTCTCCCCCTCTCTCTTCCCCCCTCTCTCCAGCAGCATCCTCTTCATCATCTCCCCCCCCTGGGCGGAGGCTATAATTAGCCGAGGCCACCTCGGGGCCCCTGCAAGCGGAAATGACCCATCCTGGACGCTCTGAAATTAATGATCCACATGCTGTCCTGTCACGCACCCGGTGCTTTACTTACTGTTAACTTTGGCAGCCAAAGGGATCGTTGTATTTTTCTTCATTAAGGCGTCACTCCGAGGGCAGCGTGTTTATTCACAACGACACCCCGAGGATTGTGGGAGGAAGCGAACGGCTCTGGAACAAAGGACGACGTCAGCGCTAATAGCTGTGGGTTTACTTCACTTATTAATTTAGTTTTCTTGTTGCTTGTCACCCTCTGCCATCTGTCTGCAGATGTGAACATCAGGAGCTCGCTACGAGCTGAGAGGACTCGAGGCGGTGTGTGGTGGATTTCAGCAGATGAGGCTCAAACTGGTGAGAAACCAGGAACCAACAGGACTGAATGAACTGAGATTTCATGTGGACATTGAGGTTTCAATAATCAGGCTAACGCACTGACCTGATCAATACTTCATATATGTTTACAATCTAACCATATTTGTATCATCCGGATTGTCTATTGTGTTTAAAGGTCTCAAAGGTGCTCTTTGGATGCTTTCATATAGACCTAAGTGGTCCCCTAATACTGTATCTAAAGTCTCTTTATATAGACCTTAGTGGTCCCCTAATACTGTATCTGAAGTCTCTT
>NC_048414.1:2150451-2161122 GCF_013103735.1 Etheostoma cragini | reverse complement strand
GCTGGTCTTACAGGGAGGTGTGTTCAGGTGCATTCTTGGCGGGCTGGTCTTACAGGGAGGTGTGTTCAGGTGCATTCTGGGCGTGCTAGTCTTACATGGAGGTGTGTTCAGGTGCATTCTGGGCGTGCTAGTCTTACATGGAGGTGTGTTCAGGTGCATTCTTGGCGTGCTGGGCTTACAGGGAGGTGTGTTCAGGTGCATTCTTGGCATGCTGGGCTTACAGGGAGGTGTGTTCAGGTGCATTCTGGGCGTATTGCTATCTTGAGGCAACCTGGTCTATAGTCTGTAACGCAGCATTTCATTGTTGTTTTGATGGCACATTAGGCGCCTAGGCTCGTGCACAGCGCACGCACACTGCATGTTACACACACACACACACACACACACACACACACAGGGACGCGCAGCAGCACACACACACATGCAGAAGATTTCATATAAAATTATTAAGATTTACTCCTCCATTATAGCAATGCGCCATGGTACAAACGCACCAGGCTTATAAACATTACTGGAGATTTAAATTTGTATGCTAATATTGGGTGGCGTTTTGAAAAAACTAAACAAATAAAAAAGAATTTAAATTAATAATGACACACATGAAGCGTGTGACTTCAACGTCCACTGAAGAGCTGAAAAAGAAGCCGGAAATGGAAGCAAGTGAAGGAAACGTGGATGCAATTTTTGGACCTGAGACGTGGCCCCAGTGTGCCCCTGTCATTTCAAACCCTGACCCTCCCTTCTGACCTGCAGTGACCCCTGGTCCCACCATCTTGTGTGCTTTCCTGACTTCTGCCTGTTCATCGGGATCAACAAACCTTATCATCTTGGTTTCTGGTGGCTCCTCCTCCATCCTGCTGCCTGTGACACGGACATCTGTCTCAGCCCGCCATCTTGAAGCATGTCTTAATTCCTGAAATGCATCGCAAGGAGGAGCTATGAGCAATGCATCCTTGTCTGAAGTATTTTTGGCTCCCGTGATGTATAAAAGAGGCGTGACACCAGAGATGGGAAGTAAGGAAGTACCAATACTTTGTTACTGTACCGATATTTCTACTTTACTTTACTATTTACTTTTATGCCAACTTTTTACTTTTACTCCTTACATCTTAACACAAATATTGGTACTTTGTACTCCTTACATTTTACAAAATTGGCTTTAGTTACAAATGATTTAAGTGAAGTTACCGTTGTTATTTTTCAATCTATCTAGATGGGATTAAGTGGTTAAATTGGGCGGGGGCTCTCCGGGGCCCCGGCACATAAACCTGCTCGTTTGTGTCCGGATATTTCCCAAAAATTATTACAACAAAAACATAAAAGAGATCAAATAATCTGATGGTAACTAAAGCTCTGAACATGAGAGAATTAAAAAATCCAACTGACCTATATATATATCCAGTCTGGATCAGCCTTATATATTGGCTGATCCAGACTGATTTTGACCCATAGGGGGAGACTAACTAATTCCAAAAGAAATGTACTTTTACTTAACATTACCTCAACAAAAACACTCAATATAACAAAAGTCTAAAATATCTAAAGAGAGAATAAAGCTACCCCCCACCCCCCCCCCCCCCACCTAACATGACAAGCAGTGGTAGTGTCCAATTAGGCCACCTCCCCTATAAAGCTGCTCCTGCTCCAAGCACCACCACTTTAAGCCAGCAGACTTCCTGGATCCCTCCTTTTGGAAATCCAACACTGGTAAGCTCAAATCTTGAACTGGTTGTGTGGCCATCCCAGGGCCCACAGGCAGGCTGGGGTAACTCATACTAATGTCAAAATAAAGGAAATGTTCATGCCATATGACCTTTAATTACCCACTTTAATAGCAGTTATCAGGATCGGCTTTATTGGTCAAGTACGCATACACTTTAAAGAAATATGACACTGTTGTTGTTTTTGTCGCAGAGCCACCACCACCACCACACGAGAACCAGTTTGGTGCTGCCTCTGCACCTGGCAAAACTGTTTTAATGTACGGCGGCATCATCTGTTCCCTCTGAACGAATCTTCTCTTAATGTGGAGAAGTAGTGAGCATGAAAGGAAAAGGCTCAGTCCAAATAGTGTGGAAAAAAACAACGTTCCTTAATAACTATCTTTGAGTGTTCCCTGTCCCACATGCCCCCCGAGGCCATCATTACACAAGCACACTCTACTTGTGCCATATTTTCCCAGAACATCCTCTTTCCCCCCAAGCACTCTTTCCCCAATACAATGCACAGATAAGTTAGATGCAGCCTTGGCACTTCACCAGGTGAGGTTGCTGTTACTGAACCTTCTAGATATGAAGCCATTTTCAGAACAATTCCTCTAAGTAGTTCAGTGCTTCGTGCTAGTCGGTCGTGTGCATCCACAACTTTTCACTTCCGTGATTGCTCCATTGTTGCAGGAAATTCCGTCATCTGTCCTTTTATTTGTTTATCTGTTGCCTAATGTTTCCTTTGTGTTGGCATTCTAACCTCTAGTGGATTCATGAAGACTATGGTTACCTGGTCCTCAGATCTCTGCAGGCTAAATCCAGACAGCTAGCTAGACTATCTGTACAATCTGAGGACTATGGTTACCTGGTCCTCAGATCTCTGCAGGCTAAATCCAGACAGCTAGCTAGACTATCTGTCCAATTAGAGTTGAATGTACACGTGTTCCACCAATATAACTTCCTTCCCGAGGTGATTTTGCAGCGGCACCGTTGCTCTCTTCTGGCGCCAAGTGCCGCCCAAGACGATTGTGATTGGTTTAAAGAAATGCCAATCAACCAGAGCACGTTTTGCTCCTATCCCAATGCTTGGTGGACTAGCCAGACCCTCGTTCGCAGCGTTGTGGAGGAAGGTCTGGCAAAGCGAGACTATTGGTCGGTTGATAGGTCCACAAAATTGTCCCCTGGCTTTGGCGCAGTGACACAGTTTTAAAAGCCTAGGAGTCTGAGATCGGTGTGAATGCATGAGGATGCATGCGTGCACATGTTCGCAGCTGTTGGGAAATCATGCTTTGGTATTTAAACTGTCCAATGTATAAATTACAGACACAGGTTAGTGTCACAGGGTTGTTCCTAATGTAAACGTAGTACATTTTAAAAACCCACTGATGGAAACAAAGGACAACCACTATGAGAATGTGTTTTCAACTGCTCAAGATTCCTCCGCAGCAATGAACACTTGAATAATTTTGAGCTTGAGGCCTTTCAGCTGCTTGTTCCTCTCCTCAGCAGCCAAACAGGAGAGGGAATGTAAAAAGGGGATGGAAGGGAACTGAATCCGGGACTACAGGTGTACTGTTTGACAGGGGATGAACGTTTTTGGTATAATGTAGTCAGGAGCCGAAAACAACACATGGTGTGAGCTGATAAGTGTGATTGGTAACACCTAAACAGATTCAACAAAGAAATGCTTTTGTGATTGTGCAAAAAAAAAAAAAACGAGTACAGCAGAGGATCATGGGAGTCCCAGTGAGACAAGACTGGTTCGCTGCCATTTCAATGGATCATTCTGCGTAAGCCTGTTTTTTTCCTGAAAAGTCAGCAGAGGATAATGTTTTAAAATGCAAATACAGAGCTAAGAGCAGGAAGAGAGGGAGATTTTTCTTTTCAGGAAAAGAAAAGAACTGTTACAAAGCGCTCCAGAGACAAAAGGACAAATGGTATTTCTTACAGCCACGTACAAACATTTTGCAGTTTTCATTGCAGGGAATTGCAAATGAAAACAAGTGTAAAGATCCCTACCACCATGTCTACATCGGCCGTGCATTGGCAGAAGCATCTCAGTGTTCATTATCCAATAATCCCACAAAGACGGCAGAATCATCATGTATCTGGGGGGACTAGTATATATTCAAATCCAGCCTGTAAATCACCCAGAACTGAACATTTTGTATGTAATAAAACCCTAGATACTCAGTTTACTATTGACGAAAAGAGACCACAGATATTTAGCATTTTTTCCTTTTGAATTAATATTTGAGGAAATAGTATGAGGAGATTAAAGGTTCAACAAAACCTTCCTGTTCCAAGAATGCTTGTTAGTTCTGGGGAGTTTACTTCCCGGAGTCCTTATGTTTTCTTTTCGCCCATCATATTTCCTTGGATAAGAATGGCAAGAAGATCTGGGTTAGAGCTGTTACCATGGTCCTGCTACACCCTGTAACACCCTGCAGTGTCCTGCTGCATCCTGCTACGTCCACCTATGCTCTGCTACACTAGACCCTGTAACTCCCTGCAGTGTCCTGCTGCATCCTGCTACCTCCACCTATGCTCTGCTCTGCTACACTAGACCCTGTAACGCCCTGCAGTGTCCTGCTGCATCCTGCTACCTCCACCTATGCTCTACTACACTAGACCCTGCAACGCCCTGCAGTGTCCTGCTGCATCCTGCTACCTCCACCTATGCTCTGCTGGGGCACGCTACACCCTGTAACTCGCTGCAGTGTCCTGCTGCATCCTGCTACCTCCACCTATGCTCTGCTGGGCCACGCTACACCCTGTAACTCCCTGCAGTGTCCTGCTATGCCATGAACTACTACAAGTACCATTTGCAGTCACTGTTCCATTATGTTTATTGTGACTATTGTTGCATCTGTTCATCACACCACCAACCGGTCGTCAGACACCACCCACAAAGAGCATGGGTCTTTCTGAGGTTTCTTGCTAAAAGGGAGTTTTCCCTCGCCACTGTCGCACTAATTGCTTGATCTCGGGGGATTTAGTAGAATTGTTGGGGCTTTGTAAATCATAGAGTGGTCTAGACCTGCTCCATCTGTAAAGTGTCTCGAGATAACTTATGTTATGACTTGATACTATTAAAAAAAATTGAATTTAACAAAACAACTCCTATAGAGTGATTGCTGTCTTTACTCACTACTCCCAGCATGTCCAACGTGGTTATTCACAACCTGAACTCTTGAATCCCATAATATCACGTGCAGTTATTGTTGTTTGGTCTTGCTGATGCAGATTGCGACTCCGTCCTGAATCTGTCAGTGCAGATGAGACGAGGAGTTGCACAGGAGCTTTTAGCTCAGCTGTTACTCATCAGTCGTCGTCCTCTGTTGTCCGACGTGTCCGACATGTTGTCTTCAGGTGTCACTTTGCTGAGACGGAGCGGATCAACCCCATCATCTTGTCTGACTGCATACAGATCACACTCACCTCTTTGTGAATACAGTTGTGTTGCACGCAGCAGTAAGCCAGAAGAAATCCTCTAATGTGCTTTGTTGCCGATGACACCCATCACCGACTGTAACAGAACCACAACACTGAACAGTTACGATTTGAAAGTTAGAAGTTTGAGGATTCAATGCTTTCGCTGCTACCAGGTATGAAGATAATCCATCTGCACATACAGGAGACATGTTGGCTCCGAAATGAAGAGCTTTGACTGAAACAATAGTTGGATTAAAAGACCCGGGGCCTGTTGCACGAAACCAGGATAAGGGACTGAGGTGGGATATTAAAGTTATCCTGGATGAATTTAGCTTTGACTTGGTTGCATGAAACCAGGTTGAATTGAACCCAGCCAAGTAACCATGGAGATGTATTCTTTGCGGCTAGCCTGGTCCAGATCAGGCTAACAGCCGGGCTAACAGCCGGGCTAAGATTGATCCTGGAGTCTCATGTGTTAAATCAGCTGCCGCTCTGATCCCAAATACGTGTTTAACAGTTTTTTCCGTTGTCTTCTGCATGTGTTCTGATTTATTTTTCTTAACATGCATTATCTGTCACTATTATCATGAGTTGGATTTAAACCCCTACTATAGCAGTTGTTTAGACAACTGGTAAATTGGGAGAGTCTGGACTTTTCCCGGTGAGATGGTAGTGTGTTGAGGCTGCGTGGTGTGGGGGTGCTGCCCAGAGGCCGCTGCTCGTTGGCAGACCTGTGCATCACGTCAGAGTCCACTCTCTCTGTTAAAGTAGAGATGAGAAGCACAGCGTCCGTGGTTTGCAGCTTTAGGTTTATACAGGACACTCGGGAGATAAAGTGGGAAAAAGCAGCGATATTCCCAGATGATATTAAAGGCAGACTGGTCAGAGACCAATCCATTCATGATTTAATTTTCTTGTTGCTTGCCCTTCTCAAATAAAGGACAATTTGTGTTACTCCTTAACATGTAGTAGTAATATGTATTCTACCTGACTACAGGAGACGTTAGCTCAGACTGCTAAGCTACCTGACTACAGGAGACATTAGCTCAAACTGCTAAGCTACCTGACTATAAGAGACATTAGCTCAGACTGCTAAGCTACCTGACTACAAGAGACATTAGCTCAGACTGCTAAGCTACCTGACTATAAGAGACATTTGCTCAGACTGCTAAGCTACCTGACTACAAGAGACATTAGCTCAGACTGCTAAGCTACCTGACTACAGGGGACATTAGCTCAGACTGCTAAGCTACCTGACTTCAGGAGACATTAGCTCAGACTGCTAAGCTACCTGACTTCAGGAGACATTAGCTCAGACTGCGGAGCTACCTGGCCACAAGAGACATTAGCTCAGACTACTGAGCTACCTGACTACAGGAGACATTAGCTCAGACTGCTAAGCTACCTGACTACAAGAGACATTAGCTCAGACTGCTGAGTTACCTGACTACAGGGGACATTAGCTCAGACTGCGGAGCTACCTGGCCACAAGAGACATTAGCTCAGACTGCTAAGCTACCTGACTACAGGAGACATTAGCTCAGACTGCTAAGCTACCTGACTACAGGAGACATTAGCTCAGACTGGTGGAGTTTGTACAGTTGGTGCGGTTTGAGTATGAATCCCAATCTCACCACAAATATACAGTATCTCTCCAGAGTCCATCACCTCTTCAAGGTCTACAAGGTCTCTGGATGCTTGTTTGGTTTGGTGACGTATCTACTGCAAGCTGAACTCGTTTAACAACATGTTTCACCAACTTTTTGTTTGTATAGAGAAGTTGTTGTTGTTGTTGTGCTTTCTGTGGCAGCATTTAGTGGAGATTGTCTGAACTGCAGCGTGTCAGTAACTGCTGGTTGTGACAAGAAATTAAAAATTGATACCATCCTGATTTTAACAAATAAACTAAAAGTAACCGAGCTGTTAACTGTGCATATCATCTACGTAATTGGTCTAATTGGATTCAGATTGTAACTGCATTTGCCAAAACAAAGTGGTGTGTATGGTGGCTTTCTTTCACTTTATGTGACTTATGAGTGACACTTTAGACAACAAAACAGAGACATCCAAAAATGTTATCAGCAGCAATAATGGAAAAATAAATGGGCAGTGTGTCAGCTCAGAGTGACACTTCAATAAGTCTCCTGATGGACAAAAAGCGCAGAGCCCGACAAATGCTGGAAATTCAATTTGGGGTGTCAAAAAAGTTGTGATGCCTGCCACTGACCTGAGGGTAATTGTTGTGTTTCACAGAGAGGTGAGAAGTTCAGCAGCTTCTCAAGGACACTGAAGCTCTGATTGGACAAACACGTATAGGATGAATCAGGGTGGATTTATATAGACCTTAGTGGTCCCTAATACTGTATCCTAAGTCTCTTTTATATAGACCTTAGTGGTCCCTAATTCTGTATCCTAAGTCTCTTTAATATAGACCTTAGTGGTCCCTAATACTGTATCTGAAGTCTCTTTTATATAGACCTTAGTGGTCCCTAATTCTGTATCCTAAGTCTCTTTAATATAGACCTTAGTGGTCCCTAATACTGTATCTGAAGTCTCTTTTATATAGACCTTAGTGGTCCCCTAATACTGTATCTGAAGTCTCTTTTATATAGACCTTAGTGGTCCCTAATACTGTATCTGAAGTCTCTTTTATATAGACCTTAGTGGTCCCTAATATTGTATCTGAAGTCTCTTTTATATAGACCTTAGTGGTCCCCTAATACTGTATCTGAAGTCTCTTTTATATAGACCTTAGTAGTCCCTAATACTGTATCTGAAGTCTCTTTTATATAGACCTTAGTTGAAAATCTGCAACTTTCCCTCATTAGCAATTAGCATAGATAGATAGATAGATATCTTTTGATCCCACTAAAATGGGACATTATGGTGTTATAGCAGCAGAATCAGTCACACAGCACAGAATATAAATACACATTTATCCTATTATTATACAATATACATTAAATAATAATAGGATAAATTTCAATAACAAAAATATTTGAAAACATACACGTTGGGTATACAAAAATGTTCAACTGCTTAAATAGTACGATGTATGTATATAAAGCTGTTGTGCAGGTTGCACTTAGTGCAGAATTGCAGCATGCAGCGCCATTGTAACCATAAACTCCACCCCCACGTCAAAACTCATGACATCCGGTTGCAAATAAATAAGATGGCGATGGCCAAATTGCTCGGCAGCTAAACTGTAACTGTAACCTTAACAAGCCAATGGGTGACAGTCCTGCTGCTACAGACTCTGTTTTACATTCTCTGGATGGAATCAATGTATTTACAGTTTTATTTTTTCTCTCTGCTGCTCCAGCTGCTGGTTTAAAAATGTTCCTTTATTACAAAAAAACATCTGAACCTCCTGCGGAGACAAATAATGAGCGCTGTAATTATACTGTAAGTGTCTGTGGGTGGCTCAGAGAGTGTGTGTGTGTGTGTGTGTGTGTGTGTGTGTGTGTGTGTGTGTGTGTGTGTGTGTGTGTGTGTGTGTGTGTGTGTGTGTGTGTGTGTGTGTGTGTGTGTGTGTGTGTGTGTGTGTGTGTGAGAACAAGTGGGAAAGTGATTATTCATCAGTGTATCTATTCTTGTTTCTGTTCCGAGGTGGAGTCCGTCTCTGCTCCTTCAGTCCAGTTCAGAGGGAACAACATTCAAAAGCTGGTCACAATACGCATTGCACCACCCAAAGCAACCTTTCCATCATGAGTACACAAAGCACAGTGTGTAGCAGCTTGAACATAATTGCAGAAATAATGAGATCAGCAGTGCAATTCCGGCAACCTTAGTACAGGATAGGGTGAAGATGAGGAAGCTGTAGTAGCAGCTTTCAAACACAGAGCATTATAATTCAATTTAAAGTCAGTATAAAAAGCAAAAATCCAATATTTGTTGTTGAATTGTCAGAATGAAATAAAAATACAAATGTTTAGAACAGAAAAACAGATATGATGCAGTTAGTTAAGGGCTGTGCAGTATATCAACATCACATCGTCAGCGATTTATAAGGCTACAAATTGTCATAAATTTGAATATTATAATATTGAATACAACATGTTTAGTATTTTCCTGCTTTCAAAGGTTGCATTACGTTAAAGTGATGTAATATTCGGACTTTACCAGACTTTCTGTTTTTAATATTTGCATTCAAAGCACTTATAGTCACTACAATATCGCTGCAATATCGACATTGTTGTATTTGGTTAAAAAAAAAACATAGTGAATTTTTTTGTTATTGCTCATATTGCCAAGCTCTACCCCAAATTCTTTTAGGAAAAAAACTTCAGTAGGGATATGAATCAAACATCCTGTTTTGGTACCCGAGGCACCGACTGTTCCAGTCAACTGTGAAACGGAGAACAAGAGGACTTTACTGAGTGAGTTTGGCTTTAGGTCAAGTCTTTCAGTCGTACATCTCCCCCCCCCCCCCCCCATGTCTCCGTGGCTCGTTCTTGTTGTTGCTGTTGCTGTTGTTGTTGTTCTTGTGGGCTTCTGTCAGACTGCTGGCAGAAAGAAGGATGAAGGAGATGAACACCGATTTACTCTCGTGGCTGGGATGTTGTTCTGGCTCTGGGAGCTGCTGTTGTCTCACAGATAAAGTGAAGCACTGTTAGAATAATAATTACCAGCAGCTAGAAGTCATGTAGAAATAATTCAATATCATAAGTCTGAGTTAAGGATCTGATCTTCCACCAGCCACCTTCACCTTCTACATGTTCAAATGTCCTCCAAACCATGCAACAATGAGGGTTATTTATTCCTACCTTCTAATACGGTTCTGAACACATCGTTAACGTAGTGAAACGATTTGTAGTGTGTAGTTTTTGTCTCTCCCTTATTTTGTTTGAAATCCATCATGTCTCTCTCATGGGTGGGCCAAATTCTCCGGGCCGGCAAAGCAGAGAAAGGGGAGGTAACCTTGCCCCTTATGACCTCATGAAGGGGCAAGATTACAGATCGGCCCATCTGAGCTTTCAGTTTCTCAAAGGCAGCGCAGGACACCCAGGGCTCGGTTTACACCTATCAACATTTCTAACCACTGGGGACCATAGGCAGGCTGGGGGAACTCATATTAATGCAAAAAAAATGTATACTCAACGTACATTGACTCAAGTAATGTACTTTGTAAGGCAAGGCAAGGCAGCTTTATTTGTAGAGCACATTTTAGCAACAGGGCAATTCAAAGTGCTTTACACAAAATCAGTTAAAAAAATAAAAACAGATAAAACACGTGGATTAAAAATAGAAACATTAAGACACATAAAACACAAGAATAAAAGTTACAGTGCAGCATAAGAAATTAAACATTAAAGAAATCAGCATTCATTTAAAGAAAGGCAACATCATAAAGAAAGGTCTTCAGCCTTGATTTAAAAGAACCGAGAGTAGCAGCAGATCTGCAGGTTTCTGGGAGTTTGTTCCAGATATGAGGAGCATAGAAACTGAGCGCTGCTTCACCCTGTTTAGTTCTGACTCTGGGGACAGAAAGTAGA
The DNA here is from genome assembly GCF_013103735.1 of Etheostoma cragini. Classification (NCBI taxonomy): domain Eukaryota; kingdom Metazoa; phylum Chordata; class Actinopteri; order Perciformes; family Percidae; genus Etheostoma; species Etheostoma cragini. The sequence continues at coordinate 2,150,483 of NC_048414.1, read as the reverse complement.
CCTGTCCCAGATGACCTGAGAGGTCTGGGGGG
>NC_048414.1:2119381-2150351 GCF_013103735.1 Etheostoma cragini | reverse complement strand
GTGAGAACTGGAGTGATGTGGTCCAGTCTCTTGGTCTTAGTGAGAACTGGAGTGATGTGGTCCAGTCTCTTGGTCTTAATGAGAACTGGAGTGATGTGGTCCAGTCTCTTGGTACATTCCACAACCGGTAGTGAGGACAAGCGTCACTACTGAATACAGTCATTTAAAAGCTCTTGAAATTACATTGTCGCTTACACGTGACTAAATGTTTCAAAGAGCAGTTCGGATGTGTGACGGTTGTTGTTGAGTGAACAGGCTGCAACTTCTGGAGGATCGATATGATTGGTGAATGCATTCGGGATCCTCCAGCAATGGATCAATGGATCACACACAGAGCCTCTTTCTCAGCCTGTGGTCATGAATCTGGATGGTCATTAGTACTAAAACCGGTGCACCATCGTGGTTCCTTTTATCACAGCTCCAACAGGTACTGCTCCGCAGCAGAAAGCCATTTCCAGTCCCAGGCGGCTGCATTCGCTGCAGAAAGCTGTGAAATCCTGTTTCCCCGGAGTGATGAAAGCACTTTAGGAGTTTGTGTCTCGGTTCGGAGGCTGTTGAAACTCCCTGAAGCGTTTCACATTTTCTACCCCGCTGGAGGGAAAACAGCAACTTCCCGCAGATAAGTTAAAACACCTCTGGAGTTTCATCAATGGTTTTATAGACAGAAAGCGTTAGAGCGCAGAAACTACCTGAGTCATTTATATTCCCCCAGAAAAATATAACAGAAAGAACAACTCAATGAATCCAAATCAAGGATATCCGATGATACTGAGGAGAGTGATGGTGATGGTGACGATGACGATGGTGATAGTGATGATGACGATGGTGATGATGATGACGATGGTGATGATGATGACAGCCAAAAGCACCTACGTACTTTGCAGAGAAATGTAGCTTCACGAATCAAAGCAGCAGAATCAGGGAAACTGTCTTTTCCATTCTGCCCATTCTTCTTTCTTGTCAAAACCTGGAGCCTTTACTACATTACCCACAATGCAACTGGGGCCAGAGATCCAGATGTGTAATCCTAATAGCAGCTAATGAGTCTCAACCTTTCCTCATTGGCACTTGGCTGCAGCTGCTGTATAAAGCCCATCACACTACGTCATCTTGGTTTCTGCTTTCTCCCGTCATAGTAACTACGGCCACTAGAGGGCGCCACCATTACTAATGTTCACATAAGTTGTAATCGCTGCTTTAACAAACAACTTATATGAGTGTTTTTCAGAAGAGATAACAGTCTCTATTTATGTGATTTATCACAGACTTTGAAGATAGTCCTGGTTTTATAACATCAGTACTCCCCGACACCTGCATCAAGCTTGACATGTAACATTGTTGGAGTGTCTTTTTAAGTTTAGTGCTGGAGTTTGCAGGACATTGTTAGCCTAGCTTAGCATAAAGACTGTACACAGAGGGCTAACCACTAGCCTGCTTCTGTCCATCTGCAGATTATTAAAATCTGCCTGCGTTGTCAACGTGCAACTCCCTGCTGAAAAAAAGAAAACCATTAGCAGCAGTTAGACCCAAAACTCAAAACAATAAAGCAACGCCAAACTGTTCAAGTATCTCTCTCTCTCTCTCTCTGTCTCTCTCTCTCTCTCTCTCTCTCTCTCTCTCATATATGTGAGTGAAGAACTTGGCAGACGCTGTCTCGGCCTGATTGGAAATGTAGATCAGTGGGTAAGCAGATGTAAATTCACTCCAGTGAAGAAGCTCCTGAAGCTCTGCGCGGTGCATCAGATTCCAACAGCATCAATTATTTACCTCCGAATTAAAGACGGGAACGCCTCGCTGCCATTTCAAGTTTTTAGGCAAACTGAAATATTAATGCAGACGCGACCGGGTCACTGCAGAGGCGAAGAATACGAGTCTGCTGTGGACTTGAGAGCAGTGAGTGAAAGAGTAATCAAGCATGTAGAAGGCATAAAACCAAACCTGAACATCTGCATGGTGCTGATAAAACGCCTGCTGAAGATTACCTGCCGGTTTTAGAGGAGTTTCCTCAGCAGAACTGCTGACTCTCATAACTCTCAACACTCAGGGAAACTCTCCCTCCCTTTTCTCTTTATTCTTCTTCTTCTTCTTTTTACAACAAACTAATGGCGTTTTTCCACTGCGTGGTATCTACTTGACTCGCCTTGCACCTGCTACCAGGGACTTTTTTTAAGTACCACCTCAGTCGAGGGTCCGAGGGAGCTGAGGGGACGTGGAAAGCTGACGTGAAAACCTGCAGACTGCTGATTGGTTGGAGAGAAACTTCTCTAAACACTGCGTCATTGTTGCTAGCAATAGACGGGGGGGGGGGGGGGGGGGGGGGGGGGTCCTGTACAATCCCCAGCTTTTTTTGTTTAGTTTTTTTTGCTGCTTCCAGGTTTTTCTGGCTGTGGCAACAGCCGCACGCCGAGAATCAAAAGCAACACACCGTCGACATTCTGTGTGTGTGTGTGTGTGTGTGTGTCGCGTTACATCAGCGCAGTTTGCTGCTGTGACAACAACGGCTCGCCTCCATAGATTATATGTGTATATATACATATAATCCATATATATATATATATATATATATGCTCGCCTCTCCCATGAGGCGTACTAATCTGTAATGGGGAAAAAAGAAAGGACGGGGATCGAGCAGGTACCATTAACCCTCACGTCGTCATGGGGTCAAATTTGACCCGTTTCATATGTTTTTTAATATCATAAATATGGGAGGTTGAAAAATAAGTGACGAAAATGTTAAGCAAGGCGACTAATTGTTGGGGGGGAAAAGCTTTAAAAAAAAATTGTAAAAAGTGCATAAATTGATGAAAAAGGGATAAACGTTAACAGAAGGAACTAAGACATTGAAAAATAAGATTAAAATGTCGAAAAAAACGCATATAATTTTTTGAAAATAGCAACAACACATTGAGATAAAGACAACAAACTTTAACCTTCGTTAACCTGGTTTCTGATGTTTTAATTTTGTTTCCCTTTCTTTTGATGTGGCCTTTCTTTAAACGACGATGTTCATTTCTTTAATGTTTAATTTGTTATGCTGCACTGTAACTTTGATTCTTGTGTTTTATCTGTCTTAATGTTTTTATTTTTAACTGTTTTTATTTTAACTGATTTTGTGTGTTTACATTTTGTGTGTAAAGCACTTTAAATTGCCCTGTTGCGGAAATGTTCTCTACAAATAAAGCTGCTTTGCCTTGCCTGTGATTCACTTTGGTTGTGGTCATTTTTACACCTTATTTAGGTATTTGACATCGATCTTGTTCAACTGTTGGTCCACTGTTGTGCTATAGAAATAAAATTGACATTGAAATTGAAATTAATGGAAAAAAATGCCATGATATTCAACGAGAGTGTGGTTTGTGCTCCTCAGTGTTCCCTGCAACTCGCGACCTAATTGGAGACAAACAAACCAATCAGAGTTGACCCTTAATTCCGGTGATTTGAGTGAGTGTCGAGAGCTCGAGAGCGAGGGCGACTTGACCGGAGCGCCGAGAGAGTTTTGGAGAGGACACATGAGTAAACTGCATGAGAGGAGTTATTAGTGCACGTTAATAAGGATAGCAGCAAACATGCAAATACATTTATTGAGCACGGAATAGGTTTTTGATTGCTTTTTTTTGTGAGAGTGTTCATTTCTGTTCAAAATGTGATTTTCTGTGCTTGCAAAATGTAGTTCTCTCTGTTCTCTTTTTCTTTATTTTCGCAGCCACCAGTGATCCAACATATTAAAAGTGTGTTCAAGGAAAGTTCTCAAACTGCAAAAAGACAATAAAACTTTCGGAATCATCAGCAAAAAGAAAGCCAGACCATTATTCAGCCGGGGACTCTACACCAACCTTGCGTAAAACACGTCAAAACACCTGCAGTGCATTCTTTAATTTACACTTTTCATTGCAAAAAGGAACAATTTGATCAGAATTAGAATCAGAATCAGCTTTATTTGCCAGGTATGAGGACAGATATGAGGAACATCGTTGCTCACAATGCGCTAACACATACAAAACAACCAAACAATATATACATACTAAAATATACACACTAATGTGTACACACTCTCAACAGGAAGAATATAGAGGCAATAGCTCAATGAGTGCAATAAGGAGTGCGAAGTATGAAGGAGTTGTGATAGTTATTATTTATGATGTGGAGCATAGTGCAAAGGATGCTGGAATAAATAGTGTTATGTTACAGTATGAACAGTATGAACAGCCGTGGAATAGAGAAGGATGAATACATAATAAGTGTCATATTAGAATAATAAGTGAGATATGAGAATAATGAATAAGTAATAAGTGATGTATGAGAATAATAAGTGAGATATGAGAATAAAGAGTAAATAATAAGTGAGATATGATAACGAGATTAATGAAAAGTCCCACGCACTTACTGCTAAGCGCCCATATTCTGCTCAAATTAAAGTTCATTATTGTATTTTGAGGTCGTACCAGAATAGGTTTACGTGGTTTCATTTTCAAAATGTTGTTTGTTATACCGCACATTGCTGCAGCTCCTCTTTTCCCCCTGTGTGTTGAGCTCTCTGTTTTAGCTCCAGAGTGAGACGTCTTACTTCTATCCCATCTTTGTTGGGAGTTGCGCGGTAGCTCGGTGCTAGCATGATAGCTAGAAGCTATATAATAACGTTGACTTAAGTTGGAGAAACAGCTAGCTGGTGTGGTTTTAGCTAAAGTTGTAAGCACACACCAACGTTTTCAGCCGATCACGTAGACGGCCCTGCCTCACACGGAGACTGAAGGCAGGGTACAATCAGAAACCTGTTGGCTATCTCACTCAAAACAGCACGGGTGGGGTTTTTCCCCAAGTGTGTATGCGTGTGGAAGCACCAGAGACACAAAATAACCCCCAAATCACAGAAAAGGTGATTTTCTTTCATACAACAGGCACTTTAAAATTTTCTTAAGTTGAAAACAAGATAAATTTTAAGATGAAATGTCCATGGGGCCAAAACAATTACACTTAAACAGTGTTAAGATGCATAAGATATGAATACGTTCTCCATGAGATAATCTGGACTGAGTTCAATCACGAGTCAAATTTGACCCGCCAACACAGAAGATGTGAGCAGCTTTCTAACACATTACAAAGATCAATCAACACTTTTCAATGTGAAAAGGGATCAATTTATCACAAACACATCTCAGTGAACACACCCACACTATGCTGTTCCTTAATGTCTCCGTCTGACCCCCAATCATGTAGAAACACGGGGCACACTCTCACTTCAACAAAGTCAAAAATCTCCATAAATTGTGTTATCATGTGTTCCAGCTGCAGAGTTTCACTGTGTGAGGAGATGAACATGTTACCTGGCTGACAGTCTGAGCTCTGCAGGTTTTAAGACCAAGGTGTTGCAATCTCTGCCTCCCCCTGGTCGCCTGCTGAAAAAATGCGTATGTGTGACGCAGTGGGGCAGGTGTATTCTGGGTAGTGTAAACAAAGCATAGCGTGGGAATCAGTCTGAGTCTATGGTGCGAATGTAAGAGCAACGCAGTCCACGCTCCAGCCAAGTGCTTTTTATGCCCATGAATGTGCACCACTGTGAGTACTAAAGCCCGACCAGGTCTCTGTACACCCAGTGTGCATCGGCTTTGAGATAGATAGATAGATAGATAGATAGATAGATAGATAGATAGATAGATAGATAGATAGATAGATAGATAGATATTGATCCCAATAAAATGGGAACTTACAGTGTTGCAGCAGCAAAATCAGTCACACATTACAGAATATAAATACAAATGAACTACTAGGATCCAATAGACATGGAACAGTAATAGGAATAAAATACAAGAACAAATATTTGAATGAATACAAGTTAAGAATACAAAATTGTGCAACAGCTTAAATAGCGTGATGAAGTATAATTAGACCTGTTGTGCAGGTTGCATCAGTGCAGTACTGTGGAGTCTACTGTGGAGTCTCAGAGTCTCATCAGTGAAGACATGTTAAAGAGTTTTATTGCCTGTGGTAGGAGGCGTGTTTTCTCTCGTTGGGTGGGTGGGCCACAGGTGACAACCAATCAGCAGAGACGTGTGTAAACTTGTGGTAATAAGAAGGCAGAGGGGGCACAACAGTGTGTTCAACACCCCCCCGTTTAAGTTTAAAAAAGCGTGCTGTTACGTTTTGTCGGGGCCTCTGGATTTAGCGAATTTGTCGTCATTATGCAAAACACACAACAGATTTGTGTGCAGCAGCACTGCTGTAATTGCAAAATATTTCATGATGAAGAATTGTTGAATTCCAGAAACGTCTCCTCAAGTTAGTTAAAGTTGTGATTGACAAACGAGCCTCTGGGATTATTTAAATGTAAGTGGTGCGACGCCGTCCTCCACGATTCATTAAACTCAGTTACTTTATGAACGTGAGTCATTGGGCAGGAGAGGAGAATGCTCGTCTTTAATCAAATGTTCACACCAGAAGATCTCCAATAATGAGCCGTTTTTCTCTCCTGGCAAAGCTGCACTATTGAATTATGATAATTGAGATCCTATCTGAGGTGAATGGCTTTCATCTTTCACATGAAAACAAATAAGAGTGTTGGAACAAATAACCCGTCTCATCAGAGAGAGTTGTATCACACTGAGAGGAGCATCCCTGTCGCACACACACACACACACACACACACACACACACACACACACACACACAGAACTTTAATTAAACAACCAAACAAATATTGCAGCTTCTGTAATGGCGCTGATGATGGAGCTGCCCAAACAACGCAGACTGCCATCATCAGAGACACTGCAGCAACACTAAACTCAGCTGCTGCACCTCCCAAAAGTAAGAGATTATCGATAAGATGTTATTACACTCATTTAAGATTTAACATTTAACATGCAACTTTTTGGCATTGCTAGATTTTGAAAAGGAAGAAGAATTCATGGAATGAAATGTTGCAGGGCACTATTTTAAAGTGCCCATATTGTGGAAATAATCACTTTTTTTCTGGAATTTGGGGTGCGATTTTGTGTCTCTGGTGCTCCCACATGCTTACAAATAAAATGACTTATATCAGCAAAGTGATTTGTAAATCGGTGACTGACGGATTGAATGAACGAAAGAACTGTGGAAGATTCAGCAGCATGAACCTAGCTGTAAAACAGCATGTTGGCTCCCTTTAGTGCGGTTATCAGTCGAACTCTTCAGCTCTGCAGTGTCTGACTGACCGACACTCCGGAGACTTAAAGACATTTAACTAACCACCTCTGTCTGTGCAGAGGGCTCGACAGGACCCTCCACAGCTGTCAAACCGGCCCCGTAATGATCCATTTCCTCTGTCTCGTTATATCTGCACCTCTGGTCTTGCGGCAGATCACAAAGACCACGCTTGTTTCATCCTGAGGCCTTCTGCCGGCCCGGCGCTCAGAATAATGACTCTCTGAGGAAGAGGTGTAGACCCTCTGCAGGAAGCCACAGAAGAGCAGCTGAGAAGGCTAACGGTTAGCGCTCTGCTGTAAACCTTTACTACCTCGGGAAGGTCTGCTGAGCTCAGTCTGTCTGACATCTGCCAAAAATGGCACATTATGTGTTTGGTGGGAAAAAAAGGTGTTTAGTGCCGTGAGACCAGATTTATTTAAAAATGTAATGCTCATTTTAGATGTCTGCGTGACAGACTTTAAATAAGAGATTAATTTGTCTTTGGCACCCTCCTTCGCCTTGTGACAAAGTGCAGATTGAACTGTTTTTTTCACTCTCTGCTCAATGTACTCCAGAAGCCAGATTCCTGACTTGCAGCTCTCCCCTCAATGCATTCTCGTGGACGGGTTTGTACAATATCGTACCAAAACGTAATCTGAATCTGCAAAGTAACTAATGTTGTCAAATAAATGTAGCATAAAATATAGTATAAAGCAGGGCTGTAGTACTCGAGTTCGGTCTTGGACTTGAGTACGGACTAGACACCGTTTTTCTATGGACTCAGACTTGTCTCGGACTCGCTAGTATTTGGACATGGACTTGTCTCGGTCTCAGCCACTGGTCTTGCCAGATATGGCTTTGGGTCTGGACCGAGTCCAGGTGTCGTTATGATGCTGATAATAATATTGGAGGGAAAGGGAAACCCAAAATGATAGTCTTGATACGGTCATGCATAAGACATTTTTTTCTGTCCCGGACTCGGTCTTGACTCTGACTCAAACCTCTTTGGACTCGGTCTTGTCTTGAACTCAAACCTCCTTGGACTCGGTCTTGACTTGGACTTGACTAGTCCTGGTCTTGGACTTGTCTTGGACTCGACAAAGGTGGTCTTGACTACAGCCCTGGTATAAAGTTTAATATTTCCCTCCAATGTTGTAGAAGTATGTAGTAGCAAAAAAATGGAAACATTCAATTAAAGTGTACTCATACTTCAAACTGTACTTCAAGTAGTATGTGAGTAAATGTACTTAGTTACATTCCACCTTTGCCTATAAACAACCCCATTGGCTGTTGGCGTGATACACTGTTCCTCATGTTAGTTCAGAAAAAACTGGTTCAGAAACCATTATTGGAAAAGTTTTAGTTTAGTTAGTTGAGTTCTGGTTCAGTCCCGACTGACATCCATCACGGAAATGAGTCTGGAAAAGCTGAAGTAAAGGTTATTGATCGTGAATTAATACATGAGTTAATAGTAAAATTGCATATAACATTTTGATGGAGTTAATTGCTGCGGGCTGATAGTGTGTGAGAGAGATAGAGAGAGAGAAAGAGAGAGAGAGAGAGAGGGAGAGACTTCAGCGGCGGATCATTTCCTTCATTAACGCTAATGTGAAAGACCGAGATAACAATGAGGGATGAAGGTCTGGATTATTACAGACACAAGGCGTCGATCTCAAGTCTAATTATTAGGACAGAGACACCAACACAGGAATATTCATTCAAAGTTTAATGTCTACAGAATTGAAAACCCCCATTCATCAATAACCTGCCAAAAGATTTCAACCAATTATTCATGCGATATGCAGAAAATGAATGAAATGTTTAAAATATTCACACTTCCCTGCTCTAAAAAATATGTCAATACAGGCTTTTAAATATCAACTTTTCTGCATTAAAATATCTCAAAACAACTAGACCCACATGTTTTATATATTTAGTTGAGTGGTGTAGGCCTACTAACATTAATTCCCACATGGTTCCAACAAAGACAAATCTCTGTCATTTTAAAATGCCCATATCATGAAAAAAATCACTTTTTCTGGGATTGTGTTTTGTCTCCGGTGCTTCCACACGCAGACACTCTTGGAAAAATAAGTATCCGCGCTGTTTTGAGTGAGATCTGGTTTCTGAATGTCCTCTGTCTTCAGTCTCCGGGCGTGCTGTTTAAAATCTGCACGACTTTGCATTTTCTGAAGATAGTTACATACTTTTACTCCAGTAATATTTTTAGTGCAGGACTTTTACTTGCAACGTAGAATTTTGACAGTGTGCTATTGGTACTTTTAGTTAGGCCAAGCATCTCATCCTTTCTTCCTCTCCTGAAGGGAACACAAAGTATGTATCATGTTTCTAATATGGAAACCTGCTGACAGGATCCTGCATGGAGCAGAAGGTACTTTGTGTTTTTTAGGTGTGTTTTTTATGTCAGTGTAATGAACAGCTATGAGCAGCGGGGCCTGGACCAAAGGCCACATACTCTCAGCTCTCGGTCTGCCACGAGACCAAATAACACCGGCACTCCTCAGGGCCTGGTCTGGAACTCACAGGGATGATGGAGCTCATAGGTTGGGGGGACAGGACCAGTAAATCTCCTCCTCCTCTTCCTCCTCCAGGCTTCAGTAAGGGTGGTGTCAGGATTTATGGACATATTTTGGTGTTGTCTGTGTTGCTGCTAGGTGATCTCCTGGTTATTTTTTCATGGGATTATTGATGGGGGATGGCCATCGAGATTCTGTCTGCTGGCGTTTTTTCTCAGTTTCTGAGCATGACTAGACATGACAGGATTAGATTTATTTAGACTAGAGAATAGATAGATTTGAAAGAACTACGTTAGATTATGTAGACTATGGATAGACTAGACTAGAATTACATTTGCCTGGACTAGAGAATAGATTAGACCAGACAGAACTAGAATCGGATTAAATTAGTCTAGGTCTTGACTCAGTCTAAACCCCTCAGTCTCGATCACGTCTTGTTCTCGATCCCTCAATGTCTCGGTCTTGTCTTGGTCTTGACCCCTCAAAGTCTTGGTCTTGTCTCGGTCTTGACCCCTCAAAGTCTTGGTCTTGTCTCGGTCTTGACCCCTCAAAGTCTTGGTCTTGTCTCGGTCTCGACCCCTCAAAGTCTTGGTCTTGTCTCGGTCTCGACCCCTCAAAGTCTTTGTCTTGTCTTGATCTCAACCTCTCAAAGTCACAGTCTTGTATCGGTCTTGTCTTGGTCTTGTCTCGATCTTGACCCCTCAAAGTCTTTGTCTAGACTCAGTCTCAACCCCTCAAAGTCTTGGTCTTGTCTCAGTCTTGTGTTGGTCTTGACCCCTTAAATTCTTGGTCTTGACTCAGTCTCAACCTCTCAAAGTCTCTGTCTTGTCTCGGTCTCAACCCTTCAAAGTCTCAGCCTTGTTCGGTCTCGATTTCTCAAAGTCTCGGTCATGTCTTGGTCTCGACCCCTCAAAGTCCTCTTCTTGACTTGGTCTCAATGCACACTGGTCTTGGTCATGAATTGGTCTCGGTTTTGGTGGTCTTGACTACAGCACTGTGCAGTAAAGAATGTACTGTTAATATTTTAACAGGTTTCCTTCCTTCATTGCGAGGTCACGCCCTATCTCGCAATGTTAACAAAAGTTTAAAAAACAATCGTATGTCCGCCCCTTGATCCTGATCCACAGCAAAGTGGAACTGCTTTTTTCTTGGCCCACGCTTCTACCTTCCACCAGCTTTCATCAAGAAAGCAAGCAAGCAAGAAAGTAAGAGAGAAACACACACAATTCAGTAATGCATAACCCTGAAAAACAATAAGTACAAAATCAGTCCAACACTCTTCGAAATAGCGATGTATTAAGAGTTAAATTACTGTATGTTTTGACGGAAATTGTCCAAACGCATGACCAACTCAAATAACATTTAAAGTACTAGACATCAAATAAAAACATCCACGTCGTTAATTTTCCCACAATTATTCACCGCTGAAATTTGACATGTAAATAAACAGAAATACAACTGTGAATCACAATCTATGGACATTTTCTGTTCAAATCCACAGTCATGCAACTGTCAAGACCCAGACAAGGGCGTAGGTTTCATTTAATAGTACGGGGGGGGGGGGAGGGACCTTCACCGGGGGTCCTCCCCTAGGAAAAGTTGAGCATCTAACACTAAAGTTTCTGCATTCAGCCACGGTTCAAGGAGGAGGAGAGAAAGAAAAGAGATGAGCGCTGCGTGGTTAAGATGGTACGGTCCACCATAGGGGTGTCTGAAATCATTGGGGAACATATATTTGCAAGTAAGAAGGATATGTACATGTTTGAGCACCCTGAACGGTTGATTTTAACTCTTCTGGGGTTATCTTTACATGCATATCTTTTCTTAACTTTTGGGTAAGGGGGGGATATCCCCTGCATCCCCCCCCAAAACCTAGGCCCATGTACACAGATATTTCTTAGAGAGTGCATAATTTATCAGTACCAGCAAACGACCCCTCCTCTTCCTCCTTCCTTCCTTCCTTCCCCAGGCAACAACAGAGCCAAACAGACCAATATGGAAGTGGTTGTATTCCATCTGGAAGACGGCTCCATGTATGTATTTTATTGGCGATATTCATCACGGAGCCAGACGGTTGATTAGCAACATAAAGCGGGAAGAGAACCTCGGGCCTGCTCCTGTGATGTGTCTCTGCTGAAGGAACTCATTAGCGCTGAGTGATGAGTCTCCTGCTAATACAGCAGCAGAATTAGACCCTCCATCACGGGCTCCGCCAGTGTTTGGCATTCTTCAATTTAATTAAACAGCCAGTAATGTGGTTGTAAAAAGATAAGGAGGTTTCCATCTGTAATGTAACATGGATATGACACTGGAGCGGCGGTTTGATGAGAGGGAAGTTGTTGTTACAGTTTTACCCCCCCCCCCCCTGCATAATGAGGGTGATTGATCCCAACGTATCCAGAGATGTTTCTCAATTATTACTCAGCAGATTGGTGTGAAATCCACACCGGACATTCATGCTCAACAGAGCATGATTCCTAATGATTTTGACGACCTTCTGATTTTGTCCTCTTGTTCCGCTGGACACAATTTAGATTTTTACTCCAACTTTTGGTAAGACTCTACAAGGTTTTCTTTAAATAGTGCTCAATGCAATGATCAATCAATCCCTCCCGTTTTAGAAACTGGACTTGTAGGTTGTTGTATTGTTGTCTAGTTTAATTTATAAGAAAAGATCGTGTAAACTACATCTTAATTTTAATGTAACTAGAGACCAAAGCTGTCATTAATTTAGTGGACTCTCAAGGAAAGTACATGTACCTTAAAATTGTACTTAAAGGAGAATTCCAGCCAATTTTTTGGTTAATCTTGATCCCACACAACACAACCAAATACATAAACGCTATGCATATACACACAACACAACCAAATACATAAACGCTATGCATATACACACAACACAACCAAATACATAAACGCTATGCATATACTGTATACACAACACAACCAAATACATAAACGCTATGCATATATACACAACACAACCAAATACATAAACGCTATGCATATATACACAACACAATTTGCATATGAGAAATTTGGGTCTCTTACAAACTCATTTTCCCAAAAAGTAACGTGTTTGGTTCCCAACAACGCTCCTCACGAGTTTTATAAATAATCAGTTCACTACTTTTATTGAATTTGTGTGTTTTTGTACATTTTGATTCACAAAATGTGAAAAAAGCGACACTTGTAAGCAAAATAATACTTTAAAATTTTGGGGGAAAAACCCACGGAAATGTCAAAAGGCTCAGTAAAGATCAACAAATGTTGAAAAAGTGACAAAATCATTGGGAAAAAGCCACAAAAGGGTCGAAAAACACGACATTAACCTTGCTAAAAGGTTTCATCTTAAATTTTGACCCAGAAAAAAATCTTTTGAACATTTAATGTCAATTATTATTTTTACAATTTTAAATTTGTATTATTTGCATTTTGATTCATTCTGTTTTTATTTTCTCTGGCTATATTTAATCTATTTATAATTGTTTTCTGATTTTAACATCTGTTCCCCATTACTTTCAACACAGTCGGTTTTTATCTTGTTGACATAAATACGGTAGTATGTGCTTTCCTGGGGTCCCCTTCACGCATGCGCGTTACAGCAGCCTGTCAATTCGAAACAAAGCGAGGGAAACAGCTGCAACCGTAAGTTTTACTCTCTTGTTTCTAGCATGTAATGTGGTGTTTCCTTGCACAAACTCTGGAAGATTAGCATTTGAAAACGATGGGCCATTTATTAACTGTATGTCCGTTGTTTTGGGGTAAATCAATGTTTCGCCAGACCCAATCTGTCAATCCTTATGTTTCGGGTTGCATTACTAATTGATACACGCATGCAGCACGTAGAGTATGGCTTTCTATATTTTAGAGATCTGTAAATTCTCCTTTAAAATACGGCTAACATCATTTCCGCATTCGTCCCTAAATAACTTAACGTTGGTTTGTTTTGTTACTTCTCTCAGCCCTCAATATCATGCTATTTTCCACTGAGGTCCGATTAAAAGTTGAAATATTATTAAATAACGTGCATCATTATGTGTTTAACGCAAGCCGAATTCACCAGAAGCGTTTATTCATTGATGAAATATCGTGCATTATCTTCTAATGTATGTGTATGTTTGCAGAGTATCAATACAACTTTAAAACGAAGGATTTTGAAATGGAGTTCAATTGACGTTCGATAAAACGCCATGATGTCCCGCCTCTCTACCGTTTTCTTTAATTATTAGCTTAGCGATAACTGTATGAAATCGGTGTATACTTGTCATGTGTGCCACTGTAAGACAATTAGGTGCTAAATAGGAAGCTACCCGTCCGTGGAAGTGTTTGCTAAAGTTGGCTAGCAGGCTAACTAGCTAGCTAACTTGCTGTAACTACAGTAACGGTAACGTGATACACAAATATATCGACATATTTGTATGTGGTCACTCTTCATGTTAGCATTAGCTAGCTTCGTTCTTTTATTACTTAACCCTTTCAGAGTGAATAACACGGTAACAGGTGGACTTGTTGTGTATTTAATGAACAGTAACTACTACTGTAACTCCAGTTTATGTTACATATATTCGTGTCACAGAGGTAGTAGCAGACATACATTAGACTGTGCAATGCTGTTACTGTACATTTTTGGGGTTCAGGTGTTACTTAACGCTAACTCTACTTGACATTTGTTCTTATGCAATGATTCAACGTTTTAGAGGTATATGATGTTGTATCTGTGACCTTTTATTCCTTGGTCTGTCTATTTGTGGTTGCTTGTTATGTAGGAATTGAGGTTTTTAAAATTTAAATCACTATAATTCTCTTTTGGTTGACAGTTTTTGTGAATCTAAAGTCTTAAAATGTTAAAGAAGTCTTTGAGCAGCAGCAATAGAAGAAGAGAAGACATCGCTCAATCACCTCTCGACGCAGCAGTCATTACGGGCCACTTTAAAAAGCCTATTTTCCTCTTATTTCTTCCACGTCCGTTGTTGAAATGAGGTTGTGATTGTGTTAGGAAACAGCTCAGCCCGGTTTTACTGCTGACATTTTATTGAGCTGTTGCATGGTTAATCAGATGGAGGGATGACAGTGTGGAGCCCAACGACTCGGAAATTGGATTTAGCTGTTTACAATGTTTATTTTGGAGGAAAGAAATTGCATCACAAGCTAATTTACTTTCTAAAAGGAGAGAAGCTGCAGGTAGTCACCGCTGCACGAAATGTCATTAAGAGGCTTTCCTGTAGAGCTATTTTCATACTGTATTTGGAGTTAATAAGTGGGTGTGTATGCCTTGTTCGTGTCATATTCGACTTACCTCGAGTCTGTGAGTTGTTAAATGTTACTTTGATATACACGACTTGGCACTTACTAATATAATTGCCTAAAAAACAAAACAAAAGGAGGCCTCACTCCAGGGAAGACTTGTGATCACAGTAAAAGTTGGAGGCAAATACTAAAGTCTGTGTTCTTTGCAGTACTGCATCACAGTTCATGACCCTTACTGGACCCCGTATATCACCTCGTACACACTACAACGCCAAGTGGGCGTTATAAGAGGAATTAACTTTATTGGGTATTCTTAACAACTGCAGAGAAAGCTGCAGTTTTAGGCCGGCCGGCCGGACTGACGGAGGGCTGAGATGGAGACCCAATGGTGTGACGTACTGTCTTCTGGATTCTCTGCATCAAATCTTTGTGAGTTCTGAGCTGTGAGAGTTAAAAGTCTGGCTCTCCGTCCTGCTTTTGAATCGGCGGCCACTCGCAGTGGGATAGACCACTCAATGCGCGACCCCGGCGACCTCCTGCTGGACGGGACTTTCATCTGGCCGTGGCATCGTGGTTATTCCTCCTCTTTGCCCCACTGGCTGCTGCAGTACAGAGACCACCTGCCACTTTTATCACCCTTTGCACATGAAAGGTTTACCTGCTGCAGAGGCTGAGAGAGAACAGACTGGATCTGTCCTGCAGGAGGATACCAGACCTGTTCTGTGCCAGACCGGCATAAAACTGTAACAAACTGGCTGAAATATGATTACATGTTAATGGATTTGTTTTACAATTTACACGGCAGAGAGTCCACAGCAGGCGAGCTGTCAGGTTGTTAGATCTGCTGACGACACCGCGCTCATTGGGTTAATCGAAAATGATGACCATAGACTTAGACTTCTCTTTATTGATCCTTTTTGGGATGACTCCCGTGAGGAAATTGAAAATTCCAGCAGCAGTTTTAGCAAGAAAAAAATAAAAATACAAAATAGATAAAGACAGTATAAAGACAGTATGAATATTTCAGTATGGGCGCCTCCCTAGGGAGGTGGTCCAGGCACGTCCAGCTGGGAGGAGGTCTCGGGGAAGACCCAGGACTAGGTGGAGAGATTATATCTCCAACCTGGCCTGGGAACGCCTCGGGATCCCCCAGTCGGAGCTGGTTGATGTGGCTCGGGAAAGGGAAGTTTGGGGCCCCCTGCTGGAGCTGCTGCCCCCGATACCCGATACCGGATAAGCGGATGAAGATGGATGGATGGAGTATAAAGACAACACAATAACAGTAATAATAACATCCATCAAATAAAGCCAAAAAAGACCATAAATTATCAAAGTGTCCAGTGTTAAAGTGATCAAGTGACCAGGTATGAATGTATGTCCAGGTGTGTGCATGTATGTATTGTATTGTATGTTTTGTCCTCTCTGCCCTATTTCCTCCTCCCCCCGACTGAGGAGTTGTAGAGTCCGATGGCATGAGGGACAAAGGAGTCCTTGAGTCCGTTAGTTTGATACTTGGGAAGGAGCAGCCTTCCCCTGAACAGGCTCCTTTGGGTGCTGATGACGGTGTGCAGGGGGTGGCTGGCATTTTACAGTAATGTACATACCATAGAAATGACATACAAGCGTTTGTTGATAATTGCAATATGCATTTCCTGGAACTCAACGTGAAGAAAACTAAAGAATTAGTCGTTATTACAGGAGAAATAAGATCCCAGCTGAGGCAGTGGAAATCAAAAAGTGTAGAAATCGAGTGAACACATACAAGTATTTGGGCGTTGTTTTTAATGACAGGCTAACATCGTCAGACTCATTGGTATAAAAATGAAGTCCACGGGGTCTACTGTATGAGGAAGTTGCAGTCCTTTAAGGTGAATATGGACGCAGTGAGAATGTTTTTATATGTCAGTCATATGTAGTGTTTGGAGTTACTGTGTGGTGTGGTGGGGGGGGGGGGATGCTGGGGTAACTGAGAAGGCCAGGATTTATAAAATTTATGTTTAATAGTGTATAGTGTATTTATTGTATTGTTTTTATGCGTATTACGGCGGGTGTGACCACTGTAATTTCCATTTTGATGGTTTTTTGGTACCTGTAAGTAACACTGATGGGTTAAAAATGGGACTGAAGGGTTTATTCTTTTTATTTTTATTTTTTTATTGAAATGGAAATCTAAAAGTGGGTCTTCCAAATTGTTTTTTCATATGAATGATTTCACAATCTAGCTGTAAGACATCAGTGGCTGACACATTTATTTACACAGCTGCGGGACGTCCCTAACAGCTTTTTTCTCCATGATCCATTTTTTCACATATTGTTTATATTTTCACGTATCTGTCGATACCGAGTCCTGATCCGATGCTTGTATTTGCCGATAATAGAGCTGCACTCTTTTTTTTAGTTCACAAAAACAACTAAGTAACTAAAGGATGAATTCAGCTTAATTTGACCGATTGACAGTCCCGATTTTGACTAACGAGTCCTGAGAATGTTTGATTATTATGCATTATGTAATTAATGATTTATGTGTTACTGCATTCCTTAGCATCCCATGAATCATGAATGAATCATCAGGAGTTGACGTGTTTGTAGTCGGTCCTTATTGACAGCACAACTAAAGCATTAGGCATGTGGGCCCATCATTATGATTTATTATGCATGATCATAATTGTTTTTCTGCAAAACTGTGTGGTCATCACCGCACAAATTCTGATTTGAACACAACTTGTGTGTAATGATGTACTTACCTTACTTGATGCTTTAGCTGATGAGTTCATGCATGAGGTTGTGAATCAATTTCCTGATGATTCATAAGAAATGAAGTAATGCACAAATCATGATTTAATTCATGAATGCATAATTCATGTACCCTTAATGTAAAGTATTACCTTAACTTTAGTTCAAGTCTGTGGCAGCAGCTCCAAATCATTTGTTTAGTGCCATGCAATGGCCGTTCAGTGGGTGTATTTTCCAAAAGAATGCTTTCATTCTGAAAAAGGAAGTTGGTCCTACACAAAACTCACTCTATGTATTTTTAATAGTATTTCTTAGATATGGAGGCTACATACTGAGACAATTTATAAGAAATAACTAAGATACCCCATTCTGTTGTGAGCAGTAAGCCTGTTGTACATGTGCTGTTGGCAAAATTATGTCATATCTGTCTTTACATATTTGAATATTATTGGAATAAAAAAATAAAAAATCAAATGTATTCCAATAGTGTTGTAGAGGAAGATTGACAGCTCTAGTATATATTTTAGATTGGAGAATACTTCACTCATCCCACAATGTGGAAATTCCCCTTGTTATTATATAGTATGTATTTATATAGAAATACAAAAATGTAATTATGCTCGGACTAGTACATGCTTTTCTAGTTTATTACCACTGATTACAAGATGTACAATACCAGGAGTTGAGAAATTGAGGAACAGTTTCGTTATTTGACAGGAACACTTAACTCTAAGTGTCCTGCCTGACATGAACTAGTATATAAATAGTGTGTGTGTGTGTGTAGTGGTGTAAGTGTTGTGATGAGGGCTCAGGGCCCAGTTTGTAGAAGAAGAGCAACAGCATGTTAATCAGCGACCGATTCTTCATGCAGAAACACACTGATCCTCTCTCCACATCTATTCTGGGAGTTGGTTTTCTTTCTGCCTCTAAGTCTCTCTCTCGCTCTCTCTCTCATCCCCACAAAAGAAGAAAGACAAAGATTATGGAAATGTGGAGAAAATAGGGTTTGTGTCTCTGGCAAGCGCTCTGGCGTTGGCTGTGCAGTTTTTGTGATTTTGACGCCCTGTGGCTGTTTGTCGGAGAGGCAGCGTCTCATCATGGCTGTCATTCCTGACGTGTTTATCATCCCCCTCCGCCTCGCTCCGTGCTGATTGGCTGAGGGATGGCAAGATGGATTATTTTGCATCTTCTTCGGTCGGGTGTATTATTAAATTTCTGACACGGAGGCATTGTAGAACAAAACATGGCAGCTTACACTGATGAAAGAGATCAGTTTTAGCTCGCGGTTGGCCCTCAGTAAGTAGATAATTTGAAATAACATACAAATATTATCATTAAATCTGAAACAAGTTGGCCTACCTGTTCGCCCGCTGGCTTATCTACATGTTTTGTTACAAGTCACTACAGATATGAACATATATACATATTATTATGAACATGTGTAAATTAGAGCCCGGCCGATATTAGGCTTTTCCCGATCTATCGGTTACGCCATTCATTATGACAGCTGATTTTGATAAATAAATATTCTATTAATTATCTGTACCTGTTAAATTTGGCCCCGTCCATCGTCCCTCTGATGATGTGAAGTTGTCCTGTCCCCCAAAGCATAATGTTTCCACCTCCCATGACTGACATTGGGGATGATATTCTTGGGGTCATAGGCAGCCATTCCTGCCTCTCCAAACACGGCGAGTTGAGTTGATGCCAAAGACCACCAAAACTTTCACCCCGTAGTCCTCTGAATCATTCAGATGTTCATTGGCTAACTTCAGACGGGCCTGTATGGGTGCTTTCTTGAGCAGGAGGACCCTGCGGGTGCTGCAGGATTTCAGTCCTTCCCGGCGTAATGTGTTACCATTTGATTTCTCAGTGACTGTGGTCCCAGCTGCCTTTAGATTAATTTACAAGATCCTCCCGTGTGGTTCTGGGCTGATTCCTCACTGTCCTCATGGTCATTGCAGCTCCACGAGGTGAGATCTTGCACGAAGACCCAGGCCGAGGGAGACTCACAGTTCTACATTTGTGTAAAGTGGCACCAACTGTTGTCACCTTCTCACCAAGCTGCCTGGCGGTGGTCTTGTAGCCCATTCCAGACTTGTGTAGGTCTGCAGTCTCGTCCCTGACTTCCTTGGAGAGCTCTTTCGTCTTGGCCATGGTGCAGAGTTTGGAATATGATTGGTTGATTGCATCTGTAGACAGGTGTCTTTTGTACAGGTAACAAGATAAGATTAGGAACACTGCTCCTAATCTCGGCTCGTTAACTGTATAAAAGACACCTGGGAGTGTGACACCTGGGGTCAAATACTTATTTCTCTCATTAAAA
The DNA here is from genome assembly GCF_013103735.1 of Etheostoma cragini. Classification (NCBI taxonomy): domain Eukaryota; kingdom Metazoa; phylum Chordata; class Actinopteri; order Perciformes; family Percidae; genus Etheostoma; species Etheostoma cragini. The sequence goes on along the minus strand of NC_048414.1, from coordinate 2,130,350 downwards.
TGCAAATCACTTTATAACTTTTTGGACATTTTTTCTTAATTTTCTTGTTGTTATTCTGTCTCACTGTTCAAATAAATCTACCATTAAAATTACAGACGGATCATTTCTATTTCATTGGACAGACATACAAAATCAGCAGGGGTCAGATACTTTTCCCCCTCACTGTGTGCATATAAAAATCCTTTTTCTGTCATTCTCTATTGTAAATATAGGAATATTACGTAGCATCCGCACAGATCGGCTCTGACGCCATTTCAACCGTCTCTGTAGGCTTTTGTTTTTAAACAATGCATTGTGGTTATGTAGTAGGAGTAACGTTGCATCCCTGTACGAAAACACACCGACATCGTAGGTGAATAGTCTTTATAATTGCGTATTTTCACAGTCTTATACTTCCATCAGTTTTGCAATAACCAGATATTTTCTTGACATGGAAAAAAAAAGATCTTTTAAACTTTTAAATTCATGGTTCAATTCAAACGGGATCAAATCATTATTTGTCTCCCCCCGTTCCTTACCTTAGATTTTTCTTTCAAAATAAGGTCCCGTGGTGATCCCTTCGATAGACCACAGTCCCCCCTTTAAAAAAATAAAATAAAAAAAAGACATTTACCCTAAATTATCAGGTTGGCTTTATATGCTTTAACTGCAAGAATGAGCCCTATTTTTTAGAAATGTAATATAATGCATATAATTTAAGAGAACCTTTCTAAGCATCTGTATTTGAATACCTCCTTAAGTGAGAACTCACCTGAATGTATTCAGGTGAAGTTTGACAATTAATTAGTTACTTTGCTTTCTTACCATGATGGGCTGTCAATTAATGCCAGTACCTTTTTGTAATGCTTTTCTAATCTTAAATTGCTGAAAGGTGTGTTTTATACCAAATACTTTTGTTCCTTTTTTTTTAAAGGCTATTATTAGGTTGTCATGTCTGATTCAGTAATTACAGACATGCTGATTCTGTCGTCGTATCTGACAGCTTTCGCCCTCCAAGTGGTTCTCGGCCAAAAAGGGAGATTTGTATTTGAGTAGAAATCTTTTTATTTTTCAGCGAGGTGAAACCTCCATAGGAGCTCATTAAAACCTCTAACCATCTCCATTAATCCAATGAAACCGGCTGCTGTGGAGCCTGGAGTCAGCAACTTCACAGTGTCTTATCAAAAAAGAAAATCTGCTTCTACAAGCACAGAAACCTTCACTATCAATAAAAAAAAAAATTAAACTGTGCGCTGAGGAGAACTTTAAAAAAAGTGAGCAGCAACAGCTGTGAGATGACATGCACAAAGCAGACTCTTTGTATTTCTAGTTGAAGTGTTAAAACGTGAGTCTTACAATCAATCAATCAATTAATCAATTAATTAATTCTGATTCTTTTCGATTCTGGTTCTTCTCGAGTCTCGATTCCAATTCTTTTGGTGGGTGAAGTTGAAACGAGTCACGTGCCGATGTTCATTAACAAGAGGACCGTTTAATTTTGATTTAATGGTGGTGTGCAGTTTTAACGGGCTTTTTCTATTCAAAATAAAGCCACACTACAGCGCCGCTTACTGTGCTCCGAGGCTGCCAAAGCACCTGGTCCAAAACCAACCAAAAATGCCCACATAACATTGGGTCGTGATGATCTGATTTGAAACCAAATCCTCAAGAAACAAGTAATTTTATAACAATTCCACGTAGGAATCGGTCTGATTGGATCTTGAGTTCTAGTCTTACATGAGACTCCTGTTCACTACAGACTTTACTGTAGGTTGGTGGATTCCATGTGTTAGAGATTTGTCACAATGGTAGTTAAGGTAAATTTAAAGGAAAAACCCATTATGAAACTCAAAAACACCTGGGTTAGGGTTTAGGTCCTCCTCGTCCAAAGACCGGATCACCTCTGCTAACACAAATTACAACTCTTGACATGCGTTAGGGCTGCTCGAATGTGGAAAAAACGTGTATTTCAATGTCGATAGACTCGTGTTGATCGCCTCTGTGGTAGCCAGAGTCTAAAATAATTAAGAATAGAGAAAAGTATATTTAAAAAAAATCGGCCATCATAAATGTAGATACCTATAGATTGGGAACTGCCTAATATTGGTCGACAATATCGGTATGCCAATATATCTGTCTGGCTGTACTAAGGAGTAAATCTCATCAGTGTTAGTTAGCCAATAAGCATGCAGCATGCGTCTACCAAGATCTAATAATGCTTGTGATTGGCTGTTTAGCACTACACGTCGCAGAGAAATCTCTACATTACACACAGAGACCGGGCTCCCGTAGTAGGAGCTAAAAAAAATAAAATAAAAGATTTGTTCTGTTCTGTGTAACGTTGTAATTCCTATTTGTTATACACTGTTTAGGAACCAGTGGTTCGGTACTGGTATCGATAATATTTGATCGATAACTAACCCTAATTCTGTGTGGGGCTGCATGCAGAGGACGGTGACTCCCACACCGGGACGGTTTGGCACAAATACATGACCCATTATGGCTCTGGTTGCTGCCTTATTCAAGATGTTGTTCATAGTGTAGCGTTAATGAACAGCTGACTGCTATCATCTCTTTCTCCGAGTACAGTGATGTCTGTATGTTGGAGCCTGTGTCAGCTTCTTATCAGCTGCTGCTCTTCTCTCGCTGCCCCTCTGGGAGGATTACTCTGATTCCTCCTGCAGAGGAATCGCCTCCAGTCTGCATGGACAGATCTTTTTAGGATCTTTGTTTTCTACCCAGGGGGAGGGGAGGGGGAGGAGAAAAGACAGCTGATTTGTAGGGATTCATAGATAAAAACATATCTCCGCTGCACAGAGACAGTGTATCGTACCTCCTCCAGTTCTTCTGACTATTTTCGTCCTCTTCTGATGATGAAGAGATGCAGATGCGAGAACATGAAAAGATAAAGTAGGTTATTTATTAGTTTGCAGTGCCTTGTTGAAGCTACCATGCATCTAATCAGTATGAACTAACACTGTCAGGGTGAGATGTTTAGGGCTCTCTTAATGAGCCACCAACGTGCTATTTCAATATATCGACCAATGACCTCAACCAGCGACATGACATTGTCCAATATTCACTCTCCTTTTTAGCTCGAGTTTGGTCTCCACCAACTCCTGGGGAAAAAGAAGATTGTCTTCACCAGCTTGTCTCTTACTGTGTCAGTCTGTTTTGATTTTGTTGGGTTTATCACAGTTTATTTTCTTTAAAACAGCTGCTGGAAACACTAGTGTTGTGTATTGAACCTGCTGCCAACATGGTTCCTAATTGACCAGTATGTACCGGACTGAATAGCGCGGATTTCGGTGCCACTTAAATGCCGGCGAAACGGACGTTAGAGGCTAGAGCCTGACCGATTTTTAAGGGCGATACGGATATTTGGCTATTTAAAACTACAATATGCCGATATATCCGCTGATATAATATATTTTTTCAAATTCAGAAACGCGTTACAAAACAAACAAATTTCCTTTACATTAGTTATTTGTAGTTATTTATGAGTTCTAATACTCTATACTAAAATAATATGATAATAACTTGTTTTATTGTCACAACAAAACAGAGGAACATCAAAATATATTAAAGTTCTGATAAATATAATGCTATGAATATTTAAAAGAGAAACTTTTTTATTTAAAAAATTTTTTTAATTGGCCATTAAAAATGCCGATACCAATAAATCTGGAAACGTCCAATATCTGCTGATAATATCGGTCGGGCTCTATTAGCGGCAACTTAAGGTGGAGGCTGAGGGTGTGGCCTTGACCAACTACCACTTCTCTCTTATGTCTCTCTCTCATGGGTGGCCCAAACTTTTTGGCCGGGGAAGGCTGAGAAAGGGGAGATAACCTTGCCCCTTATGACCTCATAAGGAGCAAGATTCCAGATCCGCCCATCTGAGCTTTCATTTTCTTAAAGGCAGAGCAGGATACCCAGGACTTGGTTTACACCTATCAATATTTCTAACCACTGGGGGACCAAAGGTAGGCTGGGGGAACTCATATTAATGTTTAAAACCCTCATAAAGTGACATTTTCATGCCATGTGACCTTTAAACAGCATTTTTGCGTATTCTGGTGAAATAAGTTATTGTTTTTACGTTATAAATACAAATTTTTACCATAGGGCCTTTGCAATAAACAAGTCTTTCTTCAGTGACTCCAACTGTCATTTCTCACTGTTAAGCATCGGCTCAGGCACCGGTTAGGCACCAAGGCTCATGTATTGTTTTAGCACTGGTATTTGGGGGGGGGGGGGGGGCAAGCAAGTGGCTTTTAAAAAAAGTGTAACTTCTTCTACCGGAGGAAGTGTAATGCAGTTTGAGACAATTTAAACAGGAGTGTCTGTGTCCAGGGTCTTTCTGCCTGTCTGTTTTTCTGCCCTCATCCACAGAGAGCCTGTGAATCAGTGCTGCTGAAGTGTGGTTTTTAAATGGCTTGTAATAAATGGGTTCTTTAGGCGCTGCAGAGCTGCTCCACCTCGATATACTCCCTCCGTTCTGCATTCGCAAGCTGCTCCCGAGCTGATAAAAAGCCCCTGGAATCACCTGCTGGGCCGAGTGAGTCTTATTTTTTATTTTTATTTATTCAATAGGTGAGAGTGCTGTGGCAGCTGGAGGTTTTATGTCACAGAAAATAAACCTTCAGGTTGCAGGCAACCCTGAAGTGAGTGAGATTTGCTTCTGTCCATAATTAATGAGAGTGCTCGGCAACATTGGAGATTGTAAAACCGCAATTAAATATGCTGGTTTAGAGTTGAGTTAGTCTCTCAGCGAGAGGTGGGAGACTCATGTTTGGGTTTTTAACGGGCGAGCTGAAGTTTCAGGGGATGATGTCTACAGGTTGATCACTTCTTGGTTTCATGATTATCAGTTTCTCAGTAGTTTAAAGGTGCCCTGCCACATGTAGTACAGTACTTTGTGGTATTGTCTGAAGTTCTACCATGGACTCTGTAATAGGGCCGGGCGATATGGAGAAAATCAGCTATCATGATATTTTTGACAACATACCTCGCTTCATACCGCAACGATATTGTAATATATTTACATAATGAGATTTCTGATAAATAATCATCAGTAATGTGGATATTATCACGAAGTGGGTAAAGGCAAATAATAGAACATTTACAACAGTCTGGTAAGATCAGAAAATGCCATCACTTTACTGTAATGCAGACTTAAAAAACCAGGAAAAGACAACACTTACGCCATATGACGATATCCAAAATCAAAGACGATATCTAGCCTCATATCCCGATGTCGATATAAGAACGATATATTGCCCAACTCTTCGCTGTAACATTTTTTGTGGTTTAAAAATGCCTTGGGTACCTCTTGTTTCAAGCCATTCTAGCGTTATATTGAAAGCCCGGAGGAAGTCTCAGCTCCGGTTTTGCCATTTTACATTACTATTCAACCAGCTAAGCTGCTCGACTCTGATTGGCTAACAGCAAGACGCCCCAAAATGACCCAACAAAGTCACCTCAAAGAGCGTTGTGTGGAATCAATCATGTTATTTTGGGTAATTACAATTGGGTAGTGAAAAAGAACATTGATCTAGGAAAACGGGTCACTTTGAACCGAGGACAACGTGAGAGTTATAAGACTTCGATTCTCATTTAATTTGACGAGCCGACTGCATCACAAACGCTTCTTCCTTCTGTGAGTTTTAAAGTTTGGATAAAATCCTTCATCAGAACCATTTTATGACAAGTGATTCTTATAAATGAATAATTAAAATATAAAAACGGACTGTCAGCCATGTTATGATCGTCAGTGTGGCATAGTTTGTCCAACAGAGGGCGCTCCACAACGTCAACTCTACAACAGATTATAAAAGAAATATTTTTTACCTTCAAAAGTTTTCATTCAAACTTTTTTTTTTTACTTTAAGGTTCATATCTTAATTTTTTGTATATTTTTTTCACATTTTATTTATCAGAAGTTTTTAATATATTTTGATGTCCCTCTGTTGTGACAATAAAACAAATTATCATCGTTATTTTAGTGAGAACTTATAAATAAATACAAGTAACTAATGTTATGTAACTAATGAAATCCTGTCTTTTTCTGCATTTCTGGATTTAAAACACACGTGTGTGTGTGTGTGTGTGTGTGTGTGTGTGTGTGTGTGTGTATATGTATATATATTTATACATATATATATATGTGTGTGTGTGTGTGTGTGTGTGTGTATATAGATATATGTGTGTATAGATAGATAGATAGATGTGTTTGTGTATATGTATGTACGTACAGTATATCTTTAAAAATACCAACTATTACCCATTACCAACTATTATAACCAAATATACGTGTCGGGATCAGCCATAAACACATTTTAATTTTTGTACTCTACCTGTCGGGCTCTATTTGGTACTGTAATCTGTTTTGTTTTGTCATGGTTTATGTGTGCAATAAATACAACACTCGTGGCAGAGAATGTGTAGTATAACATCTAAAGTCCTCCCTGCCCGGTTGTCATGCTCTCTGCACTGAGCTTGTGTTTGGAGATCCATCCTCTGTCCCTCTCAGCCTCCTCCATGAGCGATGTTGTTGGGATGACCTTGACTTAACCTCTGAGTTGATGTCCCGGAGCAGCAGCTGAGCGGTGCGTTTCGGTGACGCTCAGAGGAGCGGGAAGTCCGCCGTCTGCTCAGGGTGGCCCGGTTGATATTTGGCAGGGATCAGCTGCTGTCCCACCGCGGGGATCAGCCCATGTGGTCTCTGAAACAGAGCTTCTGTGGGATGGGGGGGACAGCTCAGTCCGTGGTACGGTTCATTAACTGAAGCTGAACTGACAAACAAAGCAGCTCTTGAGGCTGCAGGTCAGCTCGGTGTAGATCAGTGGAGATAAGGGGTGTAGATGTAATCACACAGGTGGGGTTATTGTCACATCACCAGCAGGGTGCGGAGCGTCGGAAGAGCTACTGGCTTCATAAGTATTTTTCGTCAAAGTAAAGCAACATTTGAAACACAACTAAAGATTATTTACATTGTTAATTAATCCGTCAGCTATTTTCTCGATTAGTCTGTTAGTTGTTTGGTCTATAAAAGGTCAGAAAATCGTAAAATGTGGATCAGTATGTTTGCGGAAACCCAAGATGACGTCCTCAAATGTCTTGTTTTGTTCATAACTCAAAAGATATTCAGGTTTATGTCAGAAGAGTAAAGATACCAGACAATAATCACATTTAAGAAGCTGGAACCGGAGAATTTTTACAACCCATTAATCAATGATCAAAATAACTGGCGATTAGTTTAATAGTTGTAGTATTAGTCTTTTTCCAATTTGAAAGATGTCTTTGAATGTTACGCAACACAGACGGATACACAGGAGTCTCTTGGAGGATTTAAGGAGACTACAGGTGTATATTATGGTATGCCGTCCACGTTAGGGTTGTGTTCTGATAGGCAACATAACTGGATTCCCTAAACTCTAAGGTAATGAATCTTTTATTGAATCAATGTTTTGTCTTTTTTTTAAATTAGAAAACATCACTAATCATCATTTATCTGAATCCTAGCTGCTCAAAGTGTGACCTTCGGGGTCCTCGGGAACATTTTGTGCAACCCCCTGAACACAAATTGAAATGCGTGCATTATATTTGAATCATACCTAGTCCCTCTTAACACTTTCAATAGCTTACATTTATTACACTACTTGGCTACTGCGTCAAACTGCGGCCCCCGAAAACGAGGTTTCAGGAAAAATTGATTAACTTGTTGTCCCTCGGGGGAAAGAAAGTGAGCACCAAATTCCACTTTTCCACAGATGTATCCCCCTCTTTCTCCCCATTCATGTCTTCATCTGTCTTGTCAAAAAAAGGCCTAAAATGCCCCAAAAATCTACAAAGAAAATCATATGCTGGCTCCCTAAATTGGCCCTCACTCATCTAAAAACTTGGGAAGCACTGGCCTAAATTGAGAAAGTTCTGAAAATGACGGACCAGGTACTTGATGTCAGCCTCAGGTAAAAAAAAAAATTGTATAACTCCTGTGTGCACCCACTGAAAAAAGTAATTCTGAGCTGCCAGGTGAGTTGCAGGTGTTGGAGTGTGTGTGTGTGTGTGTGTTTGTGTGTGTGTACCTGCAGCTCTGTGAGCTTTGTGTTGTATTTGGGGTTCAGACAGACTGACTGTAGTGACCGAGTGACTCGTAGCATCTGCAGGTCAGATCCCTCAGAGCAGCTCTGAGGCCGCCCGTGCCTCGGGCTCCTCCCCTCGGGTCGAAATCAAAGAGGTTTATTTGATTTTATTTTCCTTCCCGGCTGGGTTTTCTGCCTGACTGAGCGCCTGACTGCACGGCCGAGTGAACAGCTCTCTGTACCTCGCGGGCTGTTCCCGCTCTGCCGTCCTCAGTCGACGACGTACCACGAGGGACTCTCCGGTCAAATCTGCCAGAAATCAAACTAACAAGCTCTGACAGGAAGCAACGTGCTACCTGCTGGGAACACAGCCAACACTTTTCTAGGGTCCTCTCTGAAACGCCTCGCAGACTTTAACCCCCCCCCCCCCCCCCCCCCCCCCCCCCCCCCCCCACCCCCCCTGCTGAGCTGTCGACATGGATCCGGTGCTTCCTGTCACAGGGTTTATCCTGGTAATGAGTCGTTTGTGGTGGAGGACAGTCAGACTGGACTTAAAACTAAAGACCTTTTTAAACCAGAGATCGCTGGTTGGATGTGTGTCCTTTCTTCCCGGGGGCGGGGCGGCTGTGGCTCAGTGGTAGAGCGGTTGCCTGCCAATTGAAAGGTTGGTGGTTCAATCCCCGCCCCTGCAGTCATTGTCGAAGTGTCCTTGGGCAAGACACTGAACCCCGAGTTGCCCCCGGTGCTGCGCATCGGAGTGTGAATGAGTGTGAGTGTGTATCTGATGAGCAGGTGGCACCTTGTACGGCAGCCTCGGCCACAGTGTATGAATGTGTGTGAATGGTGAATGTTTCCTGTAGATGTAAAAGCGCTTTGAGCAGTTGTTAAGACTGGAAAAGCGCTATATAAATACAGCACATTTACATTTACATTTACATTTCTTATTAGACGGACGGCAGATTGAAGCGTGACAACACTGACATTAATTTCTGTCCAAACCAGACTAAACTGACTGGAACATTTTTTTTTTAGATGAACCATCAGTGACAGTAGTTTTCACCAACCAAGCATTAAAGCAGAGACTGAACTCTAACCCAAACTCACCCTGTTTATTGGTGCAGAAACTCGGGCTGCTCGATTTGATGAGAAAATCCATAATCCTGATTATTTTTGATCCATGTTGAAATCGCGATTATTATTTAACACAATTACTCATTGACTTTTGGACAGATGTTGCATTTATAGTCATTCGATTTACAATGGTGAAAAAAATCAACACTGAAATTTGAAATCACCCTCAATATTAATCCCATCAAACTGTTGATTGAATTCTCCTTCAGAGCACAAGACAAAATAAGAGTTTAATTGACAAATGTAATGTCCAAAATAAAAAATAATTCTCGATTACGTTGCCTTTGTGACTGTTAGGAGCCAAAAATCCTAATTGCCCTAGCTTGAAATACACCTTCTCTCCGTGTCCCTCAGGTGACGCCATGCCGGTCCGTGTGTCATCGGAGGGGGCGGGGCCAGACGCCCAGGTACCAGCCCACCTGACCAGGATCCCCATCTCCCTCATCACCACCAGCACCGACTGCTCCAACAAAACGGTCAAGGTTGGTTTGCAGCAGAGAGTCTTTTTCATTTTGACACAATTATAAGATTGTCACCACCTGTTTTTGGTGACAATCTTATAAGGGGGGGGGGGGGGGGGGGGGGGTTATCTTTATGAAAAACCAAAGCAGGAACGTAATCCACCGTCTGTCTCGCAGCTCATTTTCGCTGCTCAGCTTCCTGACGTGGCTTTGATCCGCCGACGGGCCCTCAGGGGAAATTCTGCAGCGCTTCGGTTGAGACCTAAATGCTTTCCAGGTCGTCTCTAAGGAAAATGTTTTCTTTATTTCTCCAAAGGGGAAAGTGGTTCAGAAATGCCCGCTGGTGTCGTTAGCGTCTGACAACGTCATCCTGAAGACTGTCATCCAAGGTAACGCTCGAGCACGTTTGTCTCTGTGTATTTCAGCTGTCCGTTTGAAGCCGGGTTAGGTCGAAGCCGCCGGGTTCTGTGTGTTAAGAACCGGATCTCAGAGCAGGTTGGTACAGAAGGAAAGAGTGAGCTGAAGTTAAAGGACAGTGTTATTACAAGGAAGCAAACCAGGGAGCTGTCAGTTACAGAGGGGATCATCTTTTTGGGTGGGTAGAAGTTTTAGTGAAGATTTTTAGAAAAAAGGAAACACATTGAAATTATAGCACAAAACCTTATAGACACAAAACAATGGGCTTCACGTCATTGACCCGTTTACAGGTATATCTGGCAACCCGGCCGGCTGTCTAACTGGGACATTTCCTTAATATCTGGTGACGCGTTGGGGTCATTTTTGATTATATAACAGTAATTCTAAAACATGTTGGACTTTTTTAAATCTCAAACAGGGCATTAATTCAACTTGATGGTAAGATATATCTAAAAGCGGAGGCATTTATGTTAATTCAAAGGTTTTTGTTGTTGTTGTTGTTGGTCAACGAGGATAATTCATAAGTCATTTAAAAGTTCTCCAAAGGTTAGACTGTGTAGAGCAGGATTATCAGAGCTTGTGCTGGAAAACAGGACTGAACCAGACAGTAAATTAACTTTAAAAATGAAGAGGTAACTATTAACTTGAAGGTCTCTACATAAGAGTGACATGACACTGTCATGAACACACATGACAGATGAACCATAACCATAACTTTTCATGGCATAACCAAATGACATTTACTAAAAGAAGCTTTGTTTATGACACGTTCATGATAGTGTCATGTCACTCTTATGTATATACCCTCCAGTAAAGTGTAACCAAGTAAGATCCCAAAGCAGAGGTGTGTGTGTGTGTGTGTGTGTGTGTGTGTGTGTGTGTGTGTGTGTGTGT
>NC_048414.1:2117945-2119068 GCF_013103735.1 Etheostoma cragini | reverse complement strand
GTGTGTGTGTGTGTGTGTGTGTGTGTTAGTTAAGCCGTCTGGATTGTAGAAGCAGACGGAGGCCATTGTGTGTTATTGTCTTGTCCGTAGCCTCTAATAGTGGCGGGGTACATGCATGTCTGTGGGTAGATCCTAAAATGGACCTGCTACGTTGGTTGACGTAGTTCGGTATAGGCGTAGGGAGTGGGGAATGGTTAGGGTAAGAATACTGGGGGAAAGCCAATCAGAGGCAGAAGAAGGCGGGCCATGAGGCGTCAACACGTCTAGCGGATCCAATCTAACATCTATCCTGCATGTGTCTCCAGTCCACCTCTCCTGTATTGTTGGTTTATAGACAGTTTTGGCATGAACTGTCATCCAACAGGCCTTATAACACTCAGTGACATCTTAATGACAAGTCCAAACACTTCCACTTACCTTGAGGTCAAAAAAGAATTAATAACCAAATATAAGAGTGTTATGACAATATCAAAACCAGCCACGTGTGACAATTTAATGAAATGTTAAACACACATTAAGCAAAAAAGTTTTTTTCAAGTTTGATAATTGGGCCTGCTATGACATGATTTTGACAGGTTACATAGAGATTGTTGTGTCCGTTATCGTCATGTTGTCATAACACACACATCTCAAGCAATGCCAACTTTTCATTAAAAGTGTCACACATTATCCAAATTACATTTAAAGACAGCGGTCATAAACATGCACAAAGACTTGTGTGTGTTCATGACATGTCAGTCGCATGCACACCCCTCTCAAATACAGTGTTTTATGACATGTTTCGCAGAAGAAGATCCTCCGCCGAACTCCTCGTCTCACAACCCGTCCATCAACGTCATCCTGTTCGGAGAGCTGGCCAAGGACTTCAATGGAACTGTCAATCAAGGGGTAGGTTCACTCAATCATCAAAGATGGGATGTTTAGACAGAAACGTATAATAATAATAATAATAATAATAATAATAATAATAATAATAATATATATTTTATTTAAAGAATCCTTTCTTGGCACTCAAGGAGGCCGCACAGGGAATTCATGAATTAAGAACAGCAAAACAAATACTATACAGCAAAACAAATACTATACAGCAAAACAAATACTATACAGCAAAACAAATACTATA
>NC_048414.1:2101126-2117845 GCF_013103735.1 Etheostoma cragini | reverse complement strand
ATATAGACCTTAGTGGTCCCCTAATACTGTATCTGAAGTGTCTTTTATATAGACCTTAGTGGTCCCCTAATACTGTATGTGAAAGCTCTTTTATATAGACCTTAGTTGTCCCCTAATACTGAATCTGAAGGCTCTTTTATATAGACCTTAGTGGTCCCTAATACTGTATCTGAAGTCTCTTTTATATAGACCTTAGTGGTCCCTAATACTGTATCTGAAGTCTCTTTATATAGACCTTAGTGGTCCCTAATACTGTATCTGAAGTCTCTTTATATAGACCTTAGTAGTCCCTAATACTGTATCTGAAGTCTCTTTATATAGACCTTAGTGGTCCCTAATACTGTATCTGAAGTCTCTTTTATATAGACCTTAGTGTGCCCCTAATACTGTATCTGAAGTCTCTTTATATAGACCTTAGTGGTCCCCCAATACTGTATCTGAAGTCTCTTTTATATAGACCTTAGTGGTCCCTAATACTGTATCTGAAGTCTCTTTTATATAGACCTTAGTGGTCCACTAATACTGTATCTGAAGTGTCTTTTATATAGACCTTAGTGGTCCACTAATACTGTATCTGGAGTGTCTTTTATATAGACCTTAGTGGTCCACTAATACTGTATCTGAAGTCTCTTTTATATAGACCTTAGTGGTCCCCTAATACTGTATGTGAAAGCTCTTTTATATAGACCTTTGTCGTCCCCTAATACTGAATCTGAAGGCTCTTTTATATAGACTTTAGTGGTCCCTAATACTGTATCTGAAGTCTCTTTATATAGACCTTAGCAGTCCCTAATACTGTATCTGAAGTCTCTTTTATATAGACCTTAGTGGTCCCCCAATACTGTATCTGAAGTCTCTTTTATATAGACCTTAGTGGTCCCCTAATACTGTATCTGAAGACTCTTTTATATAGACCTTAGTTGTCCCCTAATACTGAATCTGAAGGCTCTTTTATATAGACCTTAGTGGTCCCTAATACTGTATCTGAAGTCTCTTTTATATAGACCTTAGTGGTCCCTAATACTGTATCTGAAGACTCTTTTATATAGACCTTAGTGGTCCCTAATACTGTATCTGAAGTCTCTTTTATATAGACCTTAGTGGTCCCTAATACTGTATCTGAAGTCTCTTTATATAGACCTTAGTGGTCCCTAATACTGTATCTGAAGTCTCTTTTATATAGACCTTAGTGGTCCCCTAATACTGTATCTGAACTCTCTTTTATATAGACCTTAGTGGTCCCCTAATACTGTATCTGAAGGCAAAGCAGAGAAAGGGGAGATAACCCTGTTCCTTATGACCTCATAAGGGGCAAGAAAATGCAGTTTGAGCAAAACCTTTGTGTTTCTCTGTCCTCTTTAGTTTTTGTTCACTCTTTTTGATAAATTGAAGCATATTTATAAAACTATATGCAATACAATTTTTCATTTTACTGAATGAGAAATAAGAATATGATCCTGTATAATTATTATGATAATCACTAAAATGGCTTTATCGCTGCATCTGTCAATTCAGATTCTTCATGTGAGACAAAGGCTCATTCTCCTCCAAATAAACGTGTTGGCTTTTCACTTTAAATGTAAATGAGAATTTGTATTTGTGTATATATATTTTTTTCTTGGCTATTCAGCTTGGGCTCGTTCTAAAACATCTGGCACAGACAGTTTACTGTCTCTGAATACTCGTCACTCTGCTGGGAATAACACATGATCTACTACGTTTAATACCTTCAACAGATTTATGCCAGTTGTCGGTGTCCTCGTTAAACAGAGGAGTTTGGAGAAGTTGCTCGGTCCTTAAAGCCTCTGAATGAAGAACAGTGTGAAATCCTTTTTATAATATTACAGTATAATATTAAATATTCATGAGAGATTGTATTATAAAAACAGGCTTGGCCAGTTGGAAGGCTGTCTGTGGAAATTGCATCTTTCTGCATCATAAAGCCTGTGATTTGAATAAGCTAATGAGCTGAGGGATGTGTGTGATGTGTTGATGAGTTGGACATTATTCTGTAGGATGAGATGAATTCTTTTTTGGATGCTGTAGTTGAAGTGTTTGCTGAGCTGGGTTCAGCCTCTGATGGTTGGAAGTAACTTAATATCCTGGGCTTTGAAAACATAAATGGGGAAGAGTGTATACATGCAGTTTATCCGGACAATAATACAAATACTTTATTATGATTTTTGGGGGGGTATTTTTGGGCCTTTATTGGATAGGGCAGGTTAGACATGAAAGGGGAGAAACGGTGAAATGCAGTGGCTGTGGCAAGGACCTAGCCTGTGTAATTGGGCGCGCCTTCTACCTGGTGAGCTACCCAGGCGCCCAAGTACTGTACTTTAGTTGTACTTTTACTATTTTCCTAAAATGGTACGTTCTACTTCTACTACAACAAACGTCTCTTAATCGGAGTAATAATATGAAATATAATAAAAAATATACATTGATGGATTGCAGATTAAGTTACAACTTTATTATTGATCCCGGGGGGGGGGGGGGGGGGGGGGGGGGGGGAGTAACAAGCTACCCCGCAGACAGATAGAAGTGTATAAGTAATTAAAATGAGCTCCACCGTTAGCAGCTGCGAGGTTAAAGTGATGAACATATTAATGCTTTTACGATTAAATTTCAGTAATTTAATAAACACATTTCTAATTTACTGCACGGTAAATAAATTGGTGATTTTAAGTAAATATCGATCGTCAAACTTTAGTACTTTCACTTCAGTGACATTTTGAATGTAGGACTTTTACGGTTTCTTTAACTAAAGTACACGATTTGAGTGCTTCCTCCACCTCAGCCTAAACCGCTCCAAACCATTTCATTCATATATTAAAATGGACAATAATTGACAAAACTACAAAAATAAACCCGGAGTCGCAATAAACCGAACTCATCCTTTTAATTTTAAAGTTATAATCCTTGAGATTTCATGAAATAAAACACAGTTTTGTGTACAATTGTGATTATTGTTTCTGCAAAAGTCCCGTCATTGTATTTACGTTTAGTAATCCCCCCTCTATATAGCAGTTTTCTGTAAGTAATTTTTTAAGATTATTTTATTTTTTTAAATTTTTTTTTCATTTATTAAATAGAGACAGTGGATAGACACGTGAAAGGGGGAGAGAGATAGATGGGGGATGAGACGCAGCAAAGGGCCACAGGCTGGATTCGAACCCAGGCCGCTGCAGGACTAAGCCAACATGGGGCGAGCTCCCGTCCGATGATAGATATATCTGGTGTATCTCTTTTATTTATTTATTTTTTATTGTCTTCTCCTTGCCTTATCTGTGTTAATGTTTGAATACCATGTGATGTGATCTTTTACTGCAATCTAATTTCCCTATGGGGACAATAAACATGAACTAACTAACTCAGTGAGCTATAGGCCGCCCGGATACATTGTAATGGATGTAATTTTACTATTCATTCCCAATTTCAGATTATGTCCCCAAAAGGAAACTTTATCAACATCTGTTTCATCTAATAAAGTTACATTTCTCTGTTTATTTATCTCACTTTAATTGTATTGCTGCAAAATGGGATTGTCAAGCAGACAAACTGTCCAAATGTGTATCAGTACAGTGTATTGCTACAGAAAAATATCGTGATACGATGCTGTATCGGGTTTGTTTTTTTCTCCCACTCCTAGGCAAACACAAGTATCATATCAGGTCTCCATATCAGCAGATATTCAATATTTAAAGAATCGGATCGGGACATCCCTGGCTTTGATTTTGCTGCAGCCACAGGAGACTCCTCTGTTTGTTCTGACAAAGTAGATGTTTGCTGTTGACATCTGGGACTTGCAGTATTAAACAACACTTGCTGTCACCACGTCAACCAGGACTGAAATGTTACGGATTACAACTTTAGCGTCTGCCTCAAAGAATGGATGATCCGTGAATCATTCTTGTAGCCGAGCTCTGGTGTGACAGTTCACCTCCTGAAGCTCCTTTGAACTTTACAAACAGTGACTCTGAATCAGGGTTTACTTTGAGTCCACTCTAATACTGTCACATGTGATCTTGTTGACTGAGCTCTTATTTTTTTTTTTACCTGGACAGGGGACAGGGAACACGTCAGGGATAATCGTCCCTGCCACCCTCAGTGGCATCCTGATAGAAGTCAAAGCGCCGTAAAGCTGGTTGAAGGCAGGAAGTCATCACAGCCGGAGCTGCTCCGCGAGGCTGGAAATCACAGACGTTTTTGTCAGGCCGCGTGTCTCCGTAACATGATTATTTAGACTATCTGCTGTCCCTTTTGTCAGCCTCAAGCGCAGACTTTAAAACCCGTCTCGGGGGCAGCTGACACACACACCTAACAAAAGACAATCTCCACTTTTCACACCAGCTTATCTTGGACAGCTTGTTGTGCCGTCTTACTTAACGTCTCCGAGGATGCAACATCTGCTTCAGTCTGTTCTCCCTCTGGGAAGAGGGATGCATATTCATCCCTCTTTGCACTCTGTTTTTAATTCCTGGTTTCTCTGCTTGTTTGTCTTGTGGTGTTCTGCAGGATGTGGTTGTGGCCTCTGGCTTCACGGTGGGCAAATCTCCCACAGTTCATAAGGACAAGCTGCATCCCTGTAACCTGCTGCTGTCGGGAGACAACGCCTACATCTATGTGAGTGAGAGTGTGAATGTGTTGTTGTTTTTTTTATAGGGGATGCATTATGTCATTGTTGGTCCTCACACATATAAAAGTATATGGTAGTCCCCTCTTTAATACACAGACATTGCTGAGGGATTCAAGTCCCCTCTTGGCATTTTCTTTAAAAACCCATGAAGCATCCTGTTTTCAGAGATATTATAAAATAAATGTTCTTTTCTATTTTTGTATCTTTTTAAATGACCAGACACTTGGTCGTTGTAGCCTGGTAATCCCCTGTTGGTAATGTGTGTGCGTCCGTTCATGCGAGCATGAGTTGAGTCTGCAGGCTGTAACAGTCTGTTAGACCATGAGATCTTGTGCAGGAGGTGTAAATTGAACATGACTCTGCGTCAGACTGACCCAATAACAGCGACGATGAGTCTGTTTACCTGCTCGTGAATCTCACATCCTTCTCATGTTTCGCCTGCAGGCTCAGCCGTCCCTACATTAACAACGCAACAAGGTTCCTCAGGTTTACAACTGACTATTATCTGACTGACCAATGTCAATTAAATTGTTTTCTCCATTAATCAGTTTGGTCTATAAAATGTCAAAACATTTAAAGAAATACGATGCACACACCAGCGCATTAGTATAAACTTCAGGCTGCTTACGTAAGCTATGGTGAAAACATTGCGGGGAGCCTCCGCGGAACCGCAGAGCCTTGATGTCTCCTCTCTGTCTTCATCCTTTAGGTGACCCCCCCGCTTCCCGATCCCAGATCCCCGCCGGCCGCCAAGAGGAGCTCTGCGCTCTCTGCTGAGGTCAGAGTCCGATTCTTGGTTAGCTGGAGACGCTGCTGGGGTGTAGTGGGGGTCTTGTATCTGTCAGGATGCTTCATGTCAGATGCCCGCTGGATCAGAGCCACCTCGACTGGATCAGGGTCTCGGCAGACCTCTGTGTGTCTGTGGTTGTGGTCGTAATGGAGAGGGTTGTCAGTTTGATACCGTCTTGGTATAGTCTTTTTATATCTTCAGTAACTGCTTTGAGCAACCTATTGCTTCAAACATGTAGAAATCAGTGCAGTTAATTTGACTCACGGCCCGTCCGGCTCGTAGACGTGTCATCGGCAGGATGCACAGACTTGAGATGTTTCTTCTTAGTCTTTAGGAGACCCTTCCTCCTCACGTTCTCTAGTAATATTTAACCCGTCAAATCAGGGAGGACACCGAGGAGTCAAAAAAACATGGACTCTTCAGATGAGGTAATTATCTTGTAATTTGTGTGTCCTCTTTGACTCCAAAGCAGAACGCTGCTGTTGGATTTCTTGTCACGCACGAAAGTCACCGGACGACACAATCTCACCATTTTGTAAGAACAGCCATACTGAGAAATCCAGAGAGAGATGTGTGGAGCTGAGAGTCTTAATTAGCTTTGTAGCAACTCATTTGGCTTGAATGTGACTGTTGTTCATTATGATGAAATAGTAGTTTTAAAAATGTTTTCAGTAACACCTTTAAGTGTACAGTGGAGTTTTTATTTCAGAAAGCTTTTTGATGAGTACGCCATTTTTGTTTTTTCCAGACAAAGCACAGACACAAATTACATGCACATTACTCAGTGAATGTTGAATAAAGTTGACAAAAAAATGTACAATCGCAGACTTTCAAGATCAAAGCCGAGACAGAGACATCTGCAGAGACACACAAGGACGGATATGGAAGTCCTCTTAACTCTGGCTAGAGATACAATACTGTAATAAAGCATAGAAACATGTTGTTTTATCACCTCAGGAAATGTATTCTATATAAGCCAGTTGCAGATCAAGTTACTGTGAGGTGAAGCTGTGATTAATATTTTTATGACAGAACACATTAACGGCCACAACGGACAGAAAAACACTCGCAGAATAAGTAAGAGATAAGAGGAAGGGATTTTAACAAGCCTGTGATCAAAGTGTTAAAGCTGATTCTAAGCCTTTGAGTTTGATCTGCAGTGTAGAACAAATGCTGGTAAAAATACATTTTGAACAGACAGACTGCCTCTTTGATTTTCTCTTTTTTTTGAGTGTATGCTCATTTTTCAGATCTTCAGATTATTCTCCCCTGCAAGTCACATCTGTCTGAGGAAACGTTAAAAGAGACGGAGGAAGTTGGAAACTTATCTTATGCTCCGCAGTCGTTTCCTAACTAAGGTGTTTGAAACATCAGTTGTGCCCTTAGTTTTAGCCTTCATCACAGTCTGCAGTGATGATACAGTGAGGTGTTGATGAGGTCTAAAAGGGTTTACCGCAATGTTCTCACACACACACACACACACACACACACACACACACAGTGAGCATGTTAACATGCATGTTTGGCAGCTGTTAGCTCAGTAGCACACACAGTTATAACACTGATGATGGATGAGACCAGTGTTGCCAGATCTCCTAAATAAGCAACCAGTCCTGTGAAAACAAACCTAAAACAAGCGACTTTTACTACGGAGCCCCCCTAGTATCCGGGAATACATAAAATGTGCACGGTTTCACAATCTGTGGGTAAAGATTGTCAATTTACGTCATGTGGATAGATTGGTAAACTGTACCATGTATAGAGTTTTGCAAAACTGTATACATGGTACATGTAAGTTTGGGAAAAGACTATCTCCTATGTGTATGGGGAAAGGTGAGGGACATAGGGAACAGGCAAGACAAACTCCTACATTTAAATAACTGCTTGACAGCATATTATAGCGCTGGGAACAAGCTAAAAAAAACGTGACACGTGACTACCAATATCTGTAAGCAACTTTACAGAAAAACAAGCCCAAAGTTGCTTATAATAAGCGGACTTGGCAACACTGGATGAGACACAAGGCTTCACATCATGTATTGCCAGCGAACGCTTACGTTTTATTTCAGATATTTTCCAAGGTTTCCAGAGAAAATGGAAGAGGCTTCGGTTCAAAAGTGTCTGTTAAGACTGACCCCTCCCCCCCCGACAAAATTCAAGAAGAGACGAAACACTAACCCCAATATTTCAGACCATTTAACAAAATAGTAACACAACAAACCATAAACCAAATGAACATATGTCTTAATGACAGCATAAGCTCATCACACAGGCCTCTCCCCAGCACAAAGCTTCTTAGGAACCCTTTTTTAACTCTGCTTTGTTTCTCCTCAGGTTTCCAGGGCGACCAAGGCCCCAAAATACACGTACGTCCGCCTGGGCGACCTGAAGCCGGGAACTGTAGTCAACGTGTACGGAGTGGTGGTCTTCTTCAAACAGCCGTTCAAGAGCCGTGGCACAGGTCAGTCTGGGACCAGACTACAGGGTGGAGGAAGACATTGGGAAACTATTCAGTATATTTGTGTGTTTTTTGTTGTTGTTGTAAACAACCTGAAAGAAAAGCCTCAAAAACTATAAAAATATAAATAAGTTAACATTGATGTTAGCAGCTCTGTGAGACATACCATAAGAAGATAAATGGTTGCTGATGATCACGCTGGCAGGAAGGTTCGCTGGGGAAACTGGAAGAATTTTATTTTCAGCCTTCAAAAAACATAAAAACAAAGAAGAACGTTGCCAGAATTCCTCTTCACTCTGCTCAGACTGTTCAGGTGCTACTCCTCAAATAAAACAGCCCCAAACACTGAGGGGGGTAGTAGCCCAGTCTGTAGGGAGTTGGGTTGGGAACCGGTGGGTCGTTGGTTCAAGACCCCGTATAAACAAAGTACGAAGGATGGATTGGTGGCTGGAGAGATGCTCCACTTCACCTCCTGGCAGTGCTCCTGAGCAAGGCACGGCCCACCCACTCTGACAGCTCTCCACATGTGCATGAATAGGTCCAGAGCATGTGTGTGTATTTTATGCCTTTGTGTAGTGGTTACTTACAAAATAGAGTGTAAATTGTAATTTCCACACAAGGGATAAATAAACACACATATATATATATATATATATATATATATATATATATATATATATATATATATATATATATATATATATATATATATATATATATATATATATATATATATATATAGAATTAGAGCCTGCCTCTCCAGTTCTAATTGGCCAATCAGGTCAATACTGAGGTCAGTAGTTAGGTGTGGTACATCGTCCAGTAATTACCATACATCCAAATAAAACAATCCTTGTCTTTGTTTGCTGATGTAGGAACTTTTAAACAAAGACACTAAAGTGAGCGTCTACATGTTTTAACAAAATGGTTAGTAAGGGAGAAACTATCACTTGTAACGAGATAATAAAGTTACAATCAATCTCTCCGTTTCTCTAAAACCGTTTTTTTTTTTAAACAGTAAATCTTGGAACCTTTTCAGCACCACGGACAGAGACGTTAAGCTACTCAGCAGCTGTCGAGTTTGAAAGATGTGTTAAAGAGGGCGAGTGAGTGGTTAAAAAGCTACCCGGACACATAAACCACATCACCTCCTCGGAGACAGAAAGGAGCTGACAGACAGAAAAGAAGAGCAAAGTCTTTCATGAAGCGATATAAGCTGGATCAGAACTGACTAAGAGCAGACACACACACACACACACACACCGTTTTTGTTTAGATGGAACCATCTCAGGTTATTTTGAGAACGCACACTGTGGAGATGCAAAAATATACATTATTCAGTTCATGTGTTGATGGGCCTATAATGGATGTCTGGGTTTGAGCAGATCAGGCTCCGAGCTTTTAAAGCTCCGGGACTCTCCAACATCATGCAGGAAAGGTGCATTAATCTCATCCACTGAACCTCCGGTACAATGTTTAGTCATTCACTTCGTTTCCCTGTGAACAGATATCAGGAAGTGTTTGAAAAGCAGTTTGGACCTGAGGAGCAGGCGGAGGCTGGAATTATGAAAGAGGAGCGATAGAAATAATAAGATAATAAAACATCAGACGGTTCAGCCTGAGTGGACCTGCAGCCATGCAAGCACAGCATGATGAAGTGTGATGATGATAGGAGGGTAAAAAAGTGTGTGTGTGTGTGTGTCTTTGCATGTGTGTCTGTGTCTGTGTCTGTGTGTGTGTGTGTGTGTGTGTGTGTGTGTGTGTCTGTGTTTTTGGAGGAATAATAAAGAAAAAGCAGCATCCAGGCTGGAAATTGCCCCAGACTTTGTCATCATCATTGTGGATCCTTCAGGCGACTTTTAAAGTAAACAGAAACAGAGATATTAGAAAAATCCATCTACACACACACACACACACACACACACACACACACACACACACACACAGATACATAGTCATTGTTACACAGATGTGTGTGCACATACAGATTATATAGAGTTCATTTTCAATAGTGTAAATGTTTTTTGTTTGTTTTCTTTTTTAAGCTTTAGTTTTTGATATTAATGACCGTCCGTTACATTCAAGCCGTTGCCAAGTGAGCTGATAAAAAGCTAATTAAGTCTCTCAGCTCCATACAACTCTCTCTTGATTTTTCAGTATGTCTATGTTCAGAAGATTGTGGCATCTGGTGACTCTACCATGCAGAAACTCAAGTGAAGATAATGACCTCATCTGAAGAATCATGATTTAAAAAAAATATTTTTTAATTAAATCCTCAGTGTCATTATTGGCTGCTACCAACTGTGTGGAGGAGGGGTGGGGGCGCGGCGCAATCACAGAAGGCTTGTATCATGCGGACGCGACGACACTTCTGTTACTTAGAATTCCTCTCGGGGCCGACAGAAACTACGCACAATAGGTTTACATTATGAATTAATTCTTATAAATGCGAAGGATAAAAAAAAGAAATATTTTAATCGACATTCTTTTGAGTGCACAAAACAGAGAAACTACGCAACATTAGTTTGTGATTCACTGGATTGTATACACAAAAAATACATAATTTTACTGCCTTACCGCTTTCTTTTTGCAATAGCACCCTTCATATGTATTAACAAGACTTAAGTTTTATGTTACAACCTTGGCAAGTTCTCTGAGTCTGAGTGTTCAATCCTCTAACAAAAAATCTTGTTGACATTTTTTATTCGGATTAGCGCTTAAAGAAGCGGATTGTTGGAGAGATTTGATTCAGTTTCCTCCAACTACATCAGCGTTGCTTTTCTTTATGCCCGGCTGATTTGTAATTTTGGGCTGTTAATGATTCATCAATAAAGTGTCTTGACAATAAAGGTGCACTATGAGTTCCTGCAGGGTTTCAGCGCAATTTCATTGTAAAATCGTAGGCATCTCTCTTTTATCCGCTAGCCGCCTGCCACCCGAATACACTGGAAAAGCTCAGTAAACGTCAAACACTAGAGGCACAGGCTGTGCACCAAAAATACAACAAACCACCTTCTATGCTATATTGCACATGTTTTGTATGTCTTATGACATTATATTTTTTCAAATATTCTAATATAGAAGTCCATGTTTTTAGAATAGTTTTTTACTGAATTTTCGGTATCGTGACTGTTTTGTTCGGTATTTACTTGGAACGTCAACAGAAGTGACGTCATGCATGAACTCCTAGTGCACTTTTAATATCCTCCTCATGGGGTTAAATCAGCAGGATTTAAAAAGTCACAGGAAAGACATTAAAGTGAATGAGTACTATTTGTCCTAAATGTTCAATCGTCTTTGGTGTCTTTTGTATAGTGGTATTTACTTTTTACTGTTTTGATCTAAATTTATAAAATTAATCTATTAAATGTACTGTTTGTATTTTAATTGTAATATTTTTGTGAAGCACTTTGATGGAAAGTGCTCTATAAATAAATGTATTATTATTATTAACAATGGAATGATAAACTCAGGCCTGTTTTGTTTTACCTTCTCCATCACACGCACAGCTGAAAGGTTTTCATTATTTTTCACGCTTTCCTCAGAGTTTTGACGACCGGGAGTTTTGTTTCCACAGACTTCTGCTCCAGCCTGAAGATTACCGATCAGTCCGACCAGAGGGTCGGCTGCACCATCTTCTGTAAGCTGGAGGACCATCCCAAAATCTTCCAAGTTGGAGACATCATCCGCTTGCACCGAGTCAAGGTCCAGCCTGGATTACAGACTGCTTCTTTTAGAAATCCTATCTTGTGTTGCAAAGTGTTTTTTGGCAGGCATGACTTCCAAAACCACCACTATTGTTATGAGTTGGGCTGCATGATATCAGGAAAATACGCAATAATTGTTAGGCCTGCACGATTAATCGTTATAAAATCGCGATCTCAATTTACCCTTTTCACGATTACATTTTTAAATAACTTTAATTTTTTAAAAAATGTCTTTTCTTTTAATTACTTTGATTCTCATTTAATTTTACCGACTGCATCCCAAACGCTACTAGTTTCTTCAGTTTTGTTCAACTGCTTCTTTTAAGAAGCCTATCTTGTGTTGACAAGTTCAAATTGTGCATGTTATTGTGTAGCTTTGGCAGGCATGAATTAAAACTTCCAAAACCACCACTATTGTTATAAAGTGGACAACCGCAACAGAAACTACGCACTATAGATTTCACAGGTTGAGAAATATGCAATACGGTAACAGTTTCCTCTCAACATGTCAAGTTTATCCTTCCGTAGAACTCATAACCCAATTAAATTTATTTTTTCATTTCATAGTAAAAACAAACAAGAGGAGCTTTAAAAGGAATGAAAGGAAATTATTTCCAACATTCTTTTTAATTAAGAAATTGAACATTAAACATAAAAGGCACCACCAATAAAGAACAGTTACTTTTTCATAGTGATATTTTCTTATATATATATTAACTTAAAATCATTGATTTAAAAAAACAAAAGAGGTATTGTGCAGCCTTACTTATTTGACTACAAAATGTTTATCTACAGTACGTTAAAGAGCTCCGTGATTAAAGATCCCACGTTTCTTTTACACAGACACAGTCCTTCAACAACTCCATGACGCTCATCACTAGCTTCGGATTCTCTGTGCTGGTGTTTGACGGAGCGGAGGGCGGATCCATGGAGCCGCGGACCTCCAGCCGCTCCTTCCACATCGACCAGGAGGACCTTCGCACCGTGGAGGAGCTTCGATCCTGGGCCGCCAACCAGGCTCTCGTCCCCCCTGTTCCCTCGATCCCTCTGTCTGCCGTATCGCCCAAAGCTTACTTTGACTTGACGTGCCAGCTGCTGGCCAAAGCTCCCATCGACACCACCTGCACCCTGCTCAGGGTAACAACCTCACGCACAACCTCACACACATTTATTTGATCAATGATAATGCCCATGTCTGTAAACGGGCCAGTGTTAGCCAGATGACTACTTATCAACTGTAGACCCATTCACCCAGCTTGTATGTCTTTATGGTTAATTAACTAACTAACTAACTAACTAACTAACTAACTAAACAACCATTTGAATGAATTACTAAGGTACGTGGTGCAATTCTACAAGCTAATGAGCCAGGTTGTGTGTCTCAATATTTGTGATGGGTCTTTTTTTTTTTTTTTACTATGTGCAGCGGTGGAACTATAGCTGGCACTATAGCTTCGCTAGCTATAAGTCATTTTTTAATAGAAAAAAAGGAAGAACAATCGGATTCCGGCTTCTTAACCTTCATGTTGTGCTTTTGTCAAATTTGACCAATTTTAAAAAGTTTCTATATCTGAAATTTGGAGTTATGTTCAACAAAATGTTAAAACAAATAACTATGATGGTTCCACGCAGGGTTCTTCACAAGTGAAACACATTATCAGATTACTGCTTTCATTGCATTTGGGTGTTTTATTCAATTGTGTTGCGGTTGAAAAAAAATTGATAAAAGAACGTTGATAAAAGTGACCAAAGGGTTGGAAAAAGCATAAAAAATGTTTACCTTTTTAACCCTACATGTTGTATGTTCACCTTGCAGCCCTACATGTTGTATGTTTACCTTTTTAACCCTACATGTTGTATGTTCACCTTGCAGCCCTACGTGTTGTATGTTCACCTTGCAGCCCTACGTGTTGTATGTTTACCTTGCAGCCCTACGTGTTGTATGTTTACCTTGCAGCCCTACGTGTTGTATGTTTACCTTGCAGCCCTACATGTTGTATGTTTACCTCCCGTCTTCATCTGTCTCGTAGTAAATCGACATGTTCCCCTCGTCTCAGGGGGACGAGATGTTTTGTGTCTCCTCAGCTTCAGCGGCCGCCTCCGTTTTCAGAGCAGAAATGAGTGTCATTGAAGGCTGGTTTCCTGCCAGTGAGGCTGATAGAGGAGATCCATTTAAACAAGATTTGGCAGGGACCACTGGTCTGCCGCCAGTCTGCTATCACTGGTTTCTAAAGCTGTTCTGAGGGTGCTGCCTGCTGTTACACAACAACACCTTCACCCAGGAGAGCGTGTTCTCCAAATCGCAACATTTAATTAGACTAAGAATAGATGTTTGTGCTTTTTCCTCAAGCACCTGAGATTATTAACTACGAGTTTGTTCAGCATTCTTTCCCCTTAAATGGATTTCTGTATTGTACAACAGCCAGCTTTTATACACGATTTGAAACTGGAAGTAATCAGGGAATATGACTACTTAACCCTGTAGAGATCGGAGGAGCAGGTAACCATAGTCCTCAGAAATCCACCAGAGGTTAGAACGCCAAGACAGAGAAAGAGGAAGTTGACCGACACTCGGCCGGAAATGAGTGAAATCCAGCGGAATATCGGTCATCAACGGATCAATACCTGAAGTGGAAGGTCGAGGTCAAAGTTTATTTCTCAGGCACATTTACAAACAAAGTGCTGTACAAATATCGATAACAACGTAAGATAAAAGCGTAAGAAATAACCGGAAAAACACTTCTAAAGCAGAATATGCCTAAGACTATAAAAACAGACAACGGATAAAACAGAACTTCGCACAAATCAATCAAAATCACAGCTCAGTTAAAAGCCAATGCAAAAAGATGAGTTTTTTAAAGTGATTTAAAAGCTCTTAATAGAGGAAGCTGCTCTAATGTTGAGAGGGATAGAGATCCAGAGCTTAGGACCTGCCTCGGAGAAAGCTCGGTCCCCTCTGGGTCTCAGTCTGGTTCTGGTTCTAGTCTAAAAGCAGCTGGTCAGTGGACCTGAGTGCTCTGACTGGAGTGTGCAAAATCAGCATATCAGATATGATAGGATGGTGCCAGCGCATAAAGAGATTTAAAAAACAATGTTGATGATATAGACTAAAGTTCGATACGATTTCCCTTCACTGGAACTAAGCGGTCGAAATCCTCAAAACAAAATGCACTTTGTCTGTGGGAAATGTCGTTTTCCACATCTACAGTCTGAGTGATTAATTAGATTTTGAGATATAATGTGGTCCAAGGAGTTTGGACCGACAGGTGGATTCAAATGGAATAGTTTTTTCATTGAAATGGTTTGGAAAATCTGGTTTTAAATTTGATCATTGGCTCAAAATAGAACACCCAAGCCCTGTAAAACTGTAAATTAAATCAAAATAAAATGTTCCTC
Source organism: Etheostoma cragini (assembly GCF_013103735.1). Classification (NCBI taxonomy): domain Eukaryota; kingdom Metazoa; phylum Chordata; class Actinopteri; order Perciformes; family Percidae; genus Etheostoma; species Etheostoma cragini. Next base: position 2,102,858 of record NC_048414.1, on the reverse strand, counting down.
TGATCTGTGGCATGTGGTCCGTTTTCAACTTTACCTCTCAAAGAACCGGAGATGAAAATCAATAAGAACCAGAATCAAAAGGAAGATTTCGGGATCGTTAAAATCGAAATGATGCCCAACTCTCCAGATGGATAAACGGACCGTCTTATCGTCATGTATTTGTGTTGTTTAATTTCCAGGTGTGGGACGGGACCAGGTGTCCTCACACGCTGCTGAAGGTGATAGTTGAGCGGAGCGTCACAGAAGGACCGACATCCTTCTCTCAAGAGAGAGAGAGCCTCATCGCCAACATCCTCGTCTACGACAACCACACGGAGTTCGCCAGGCAGCTGAAGGTCGGAGCACTTAGTGAATTATTGTGCACAATCTGAATTTAATGATGCATTTTGCATTAGAAAATCCCCAATTCTCAACCATAACTGTTAAATCTGGGACCACAGATGCCCTTTACCTATGATCTCTTCATTTTACTGATTTCATAAGTCAAACACAACACCACTCTGAAAGTCTTTGCCTGATGGACATTTTTTAGTTTGCAAGACACAGCAGAATCCCAAATGTCTACCTGCTGGGTATGGGGAGGCTGTCTGACGCATGCATTCAGACATGGTTAGGGTGGAGCATTGCTTTGTTATCCATATTTCTGATTCTTTCTTATTGATTCTTGATTCCTAATCTTTGAGGGTGGAGTTGAGACGGTTCACATGCTTATTTCACACATGTTATTTCTATACAGGTGCTCTAGAGCCCGGTAGCCCTAAAAATAAAACAATTTCAAGGAATAGATATAGACATACAGCTAAAAACAAGGACAACAAATATGAGAAACTAAAAACTTTTACTTTTTAGGGTTTTTTTTAATGCATTTTTTGGGGCATTTTAGGCTTTTATTATGCTGGATAGATGAAGATGTGAGAGAGAGTGAGAGTGAGGGCCACAGGTCAGAGTTGAACCTGCCGCCGCTGAGATAAGGACTGAGCCTTTGTGCATGGGGCGTACGCTCTACCGATGGAGCTATCCAGGCGCTCCAAACATAAACATTTAACTATAATGTACCTGGGAGTTGGTGAAAAATAGAAAACCACATTCGTCTTTACACAAGTCCAGTCACCGCTCCCATATGTATAAACCTGACGACTGAATTGTTGTTATTAGTGATAATTTCCTGGTTTTGTGGTGTCCTTTATAAACACCTTCATGCGGGTCCGGACCACGCAACACATGTGTCTTTACATCACTGGGCTGAAGAGGCCGGCTGACACAATCAACCAACCAAGAAATGAGGATGATTCAGAGAAAAGTAGAATTACTTAACATCACTCAAATGTGTATTCTTAACAAGTTTAAGAACAATGCTTGTGTTTTTACTTTTATTTTTCGTGTGTGTGTATGCGTGTGTGTGTGTGTGTGTGTGTGTGTGTGGTGCACAATGTAGTGGCGGTTGCCTTTTAAATTAAATTATTTTAAATTGCTGACATAATGCCCCCCCGCCCCCCCCGTTGGCTGCCGCTCACGTTGCATTTTAACAACAAGCAATTTAACAGCTATTTACATTAGCGGTAACTGGGCCCGTCCAGTTTAACTCCACATGCTGTTGTGTTGATGGAGTTCATGTCAAAACGTTCGCTTTCGTCCGAGTCGACTATTAAACGAACAGCTCCACCAAATATTCACCACCTTATTGGACAACGTTCAACTTCTCCGTTCTGTCAACTCCTCATCCTGCCCCCCC
>NC_048414.1:2098121-2101026 GCF_013103735.1 Etheostoma cragini | reverse complement strand
CTCTCTCACTCTCTGTCTCTGTCTCTCTCTCTCTCTCTCTCTCTCTCTCTCTCACTCTCTGTCTCTCTCTCTGTCTCTGTCTGTGTGAATGACTATAGTGGGCAACACATCCATCTTTATTCAGGTCTCGTAGACTTAAATAACGGCATGCTGGTCGCAAAGTCACATTGAATTACAAGATAAAGCGCTGCACGCTGTCGGTCCTGTTTACCTCCGACAGGTTTTACTTCACAGCTCTTTTGATCAGACCCTGAATGCTTTGTTTATAGGAACATTCACACAGGCATCAGCTTATAAAGCATTTCTCAGGCATCTAACCAGCCTGTCATATATATATATAACACATGAAGTCCACTCAGACTAGAAGGGATGAACTTCCCCTGACCCCGTGTGTTTCTTTAAGGTCCATTTGTTCTTATTGCTTCCCCTGCTAAAGTGTTGTTTAGATGTTCGTATACTAGGGGTGCACCATTCACAAAATGTCACCATTCGAGATTGATTTTTAGGCTCAAGTTTCGATTCAAAAATGTAAATGGTCTGTTTTTATATAGCGCTTTTCTAGTCTTTAATGACCACTCAAAGCACAGGAACCAGTCTCCATTCACACGCTGGGTCCGAGTCTGGCGTACATGGTGCCACCTGCTCATCAGATACACACTCACACACATTTACACACCGCTGGTGCAGCGTCAGGGGCAAACTCGGGGTTCAGTGTCTTGCCCAATGACACTTCGACGTGGGACCGCAGGGCAAGGGATCGAACTACCAACCTTCAGATTGGCAGCCAAGCGTTCTACCACTGAGCCACATCCCCAATCCCCCCCCCAAAAACTATTTAAAAAAAAAAAAAAAATATTCACCGAATGTAAATGTACTTTTCCAATGTGAAACACACTTGATTTGGGGATTTCTATGTATTGATTTTGAATCTATACAGGTTGAATTGCTATACGATTGTAAATTGTTTTTTGTGCACATCCTTATCAAATCCTAATAAACCACATCACTGTTTTTTTTATTCATTTTTTATTTGTTTTTTTACATATTTAAGGCCAAGAACTACAAGTTGTTCCAATGATTCCATCAGTTTTATCTTTCGACTTTGGACTTTTAGGCAGGAGGGCTTAGGGATGCAGCGGTCAACTGATTTCACTGTTAACCGCGCTTTAAATCGTCTGTTATTTAATCGTAAAGGCTGTGCTGAACCGAGTGTTAACGGACTACATGTTATGTGTAGCAGTGTGTGCAGTTCTTATTAAACCTCCTTGACTACATAAACGTTTGTATTTGCGCACACACAGAGACACAAATGAGCCATTTGAGTGTCATGCTGTGTTTTTTTTTTAACTCCACAATGTAGCACTGGTAGACTTTACAGTATACATTTAGTCTTTTGCGTCAGATTGTGTAAAGAACTCGTATGGTGCTAAATAATTGCCGTTTCTAACAGGTCTTGCAATCACAGCCACAGTGGCGATTTTCTTTCTTTTTGGTGTTATTATTGCTGTTTTGCCACCACAGTTCTGTCCTTTTTCTTTTTCATACATCGGTGATCAGGGTAGAGTGGCCTGTGTGTAGCCCTAGAGTGGTGGAAGCAACGGGAGAGAGCTGGCGGCTCATTTGTCCTTTTCACGGTTTCTTTACAAGGGCGTACAGCCTTAATAATCGCAAATGACTCTGATTCCAACAGGAGAAATACCCGAATTATAGCTGTGGAAACACTTCCTGACCTCCTGCTGCAGAGCTAATGCCACACCGCTGCTGTTTGACTTCTTCTCTGAATATGTTTTAAGGATATCTGAGTTTGCAGTGACCTCTGAGGAACTTTCCTTCCTTTCTGTTGTTTCTTAACTTTCTCCAATACATGTTTATACTACCGTCGTCTAACAGACCGTAACACTCCTGATGCTGGGTTTTGAGTCTGAGCTTTCGTCTGAGTTGCTTGTAGAGGAACTTCTCTTTTGTAACCTTGACTTTAACATCACTAACATCATATATCAAGATAGCAATACGCCAAGAGTGCACCTGAACACACCTCCCTGTAAGACCAGCACGGCCATGGGCGCACAGTGCATTTGGTATTTAAGCGGGAAATTGATACTGGATTTCCACCAACTGCGGGATGTCTGCGGATCGGCTCCGCTGCGTGTCCGCTCCGTGCTCCGCCGTCCGTCAACACCCACCAGGTCCGGATTTGAACGTCTGCGGCCATGACTGAAGGTTGAAGTCACAAAGACCCACGACATATACTTATGCCCCCTGTATTTTAACATAGGGGGGTGTATACTTATGCCCCTGTATTTTAAGATAGGGGGGTGTATACTTATGCCCCTGTATTTTAACATAGGGGGTGTATACTTATGCTCCTGTATTTTAACATAGGGCGGTGTATACTTATGCCCCTGTATTTTAACATAAGGGGTGTATACTTATACCCCTGTATTTTAACATAGGGGGGTGTATACTTATGTCCCGTGTATTTTAACATAGGGGGTGTATACTTATGCCCCTGTATTTTAACATAAGGGGTGTATACTTATGCCCCTGTATTTTAACATAGGGGGGTGTATACTTATGCCCCTGTATTTTCACATAAGGGGTGTATACTTATGCCCCTGCATTTTAACATAGGGGGGTGTATACTTATGCCCCCTGTATTTTAACATAGGGGGTGTATACTTATGCCCCTGTATTTTAACATAAGGGGTGTATACTTATGCCCCTGTATTTTAACATAGGGGGGTGTATACTTATGCCCCTGTATTTTAACATAAGGGGTGTATACTTATGCCCCTGTATTTTAACATAGGGGGGTGTATACTTAAGCCCCCTGTATTTTAACATGGGGGTGTATACTTATGCCCCCTGTATTTTAACATAGGGGGTGTATACTTATGCCCCCTGT